>NW_027186374.1:1325860-1361917 GCF_028583685.1 Petaurus breviceps papuanus | reverse complement strand
TCTTTCTTTCTTTCTTTCTTTCTTTCTTTCTTTCTTTCTTTCTTTCTTTCTTTCTTTCTTTCTTTCTTTCTTTCTTTCTTCCTCCTCCTTCTAGAAAATCTTAAACCCAGTTCACTCTAAAGCTCATAGATTGGACTGCAATGGGTCCCTGCCCAAGATCCACTTTGTGGTTGTATTTTGCCCTCTCCTGGCTTACAGTGAATGTCAATAGTAACTTTTTTTTCTCTTTCAAACAGCAACCCAGAGGCTTTTCTCTTCCTAGCTTGATTTCTTTTTTTTTCTTAATTAATGGGACCATCCCTTGGCTCACTTGTTAAAGAGGACTATTCACTGAATGGGCCTTACCTCACTCTAAGTGAGTACATGAAAAGCCTAAAAGGACCAGGGTCTCACACTGCATCCTGAATCATATCCAGTCATCCTGATGAATATTAGGTCACTGAATACAGATGGCTCTGGAGAAGAAAGTGAGCCTGGTGACCTTGCACATCCCCCTTTCACTCAAATCAAAATCAACTTCAAGTCATGTAATCATTCCCCTGATGCCATGGGCCTGTTAGAAAAGGAAGGACACACACAATGTAAAATTTGGAAGTGAGATTTGATGACTCATTAAAGTCCCTACTAAATCTAGCTCTATGATCCTAAGATGAAAGGTCAAGACTCAGCTGTAATGTACAGTGTTGGTAAGATCCCCAGAACTTATGAGGTCACAAATTTGTAAAACAGTCACAAGCAGTAAAGTATAGCATGCTCACTGGGAATGGGAAATTCGAGGTGGGGAGTCAGCGCAATCTTGCCTTAGTTAGATGTTGAAGAAAAGCAATTTAGAAGTTTGTTCTCCTTGTCCCAGAAGTCAACAAAAAAGTTTACAAAGAATGACTGCATTGTGTTAGTGTTAACAGCTCATTTCCCAGAACAGTCTGCCTTTCCCAGTCTATGAATATCTAATTTTCCCCACCTACACCATCAGAAATTCAGCAGAGAATTCTGTGCCTTTTAACATAACTAAGACTTTTGTAAACTCAAAGAAAAGCCTACTTGACTTCTTAATCCCTATTTTAACTCATGTTGAAACAGCTGTCAGAGAGCATTCTTGGGATGAAGTATTGGGAAAGATATTGAGAGATGGCTGAAATTGACATCAGTTGGTAATGAGCCCTGATTGTGACTCACAGGGTCCAAACCCACCACATACAGACTTATAGCTAAGTTTGCCCTGAACTCTAGGGGAAGGACCTAATTACTCTCTGGCATCAGCTGCAATGCTGCATGAGGCAGTGAAAACAGAAACGATGGGAAAATGTGGGAACATCTAAAATCTCCTTAACAAACTCATCAATAAGCAAAACATCTTTGCCATATTCCAGTCAAACAGTCCTGTGGTAAGTGGCCCAGGGAATGGAGGTTATGGTAAATTGAACTTTATTACTTTAAAGAAAATATGTTAGGTTTTGATAATGTTAACAATACTACTATGATTCCTCATCCCAATGAACAGTTGCTGCTGGCTTGTCAAGAGCTAAACCAGCAGAGCCTAAGATCTGGCTGAGTTCTTATCTTTCTTGACTCATGGAGCTTTCTCCAGTGAATGGCTCCATTCAAGTAGCTTTCTACAAACTTCCCCAAATCTCCCCAATTAAAAAAAAAACCTTCACTAATTATTATTATTATTATTATTATTATTATTATTATTATTATCACCCTGTATGTTTATCCCTGCCTGAACCTTCCTTGAGGTTCCAGTCATATCCCAGAAGTCTCTACCACCTGTGCTATATCCCCCTGTCACTTCTTACTTTGTATTCATTCCTTGACACTCTGGCTTTGAATCTCACCATGCATGCAATTAACCAACACTATTTTCCCCAATTCATCAATGATCTTTTCATTATTTCTCCATATGTACTACCAAGCTAACTATTTATCTACCTGTGTTCGTAATATGATATATGTATATTTAAATAATATTCTATTATATTGTATGTATATATGCTTAGAAAAAAATGTGTGTATATTTACCAATTCATGTTTCAGTACATAAGTACACATATATGGATTTATCAATGCATATATATGTTTAATGTGCATACATTTTACATACACATTTACATGTATAGATAAAGAAGTGTGTGTTTACACACACATACATACGCACAAGGCAAACAGAACAACTTTGAAACTAGCTGTATAATTGTAAAAATAAATGTAATCTGTATGTAGCATAAATGTAGCTTTACACATATATGTGTATGCATATACATATATGCAATACAAGTAGAGATAATGGACTAAATCTTCCTCTACAGTAGAACAGGATATTTCAATTATATTGCTGTCCTAGAATTAGGGAAAAGGTGGTGGAAAGCTAGAACAGGTACATATACAACCATAATCATTTTATCAACCACAAACCTCCTTTGTAAAATGTATATTTATTTGTATGTGTGTATGCAACCCTCAAGCCTACATTACATATATCTTACATGTGTTTTGACACCTGCTGGTCTCAGAGCCACACTATTTGTCTCTTTTGTCTACATTTCTATATTCAATGAAGAAGAGAATGTGAGGATTGTCTATGTAGCCCTGAATCTATATTACAATTGCTTTCATTCCTTTTAAAAACTATGTAAGATTGGGGCGGCCAGGTGGCTCAGCAAGTAAGAACACCGGCTCCAGTGTCGGGATGACCTGGATCAAATCCCAGGCTCAGATACTCAGAACCACACCCAGAAATAACTGGCCGTGCAACCTTGAGCAAGTTACTAACCCCTGATTTCTTAAAAAAAATGTAAGAAATTCATGTCCAATTTACAGTTGTTCTTTTTGTCTGTTTTTTTTTTCCTTTTGACCTTCTTTCTATTTCTTTCTGTTCATTGTTAAATGATGTTATGACATCCCCTTATTTTCTCATTATCACTGTTACTATTCTGCCTCTTAAATATAGTCCCATTTAAAAAAAATGTAACATATAAGGAGTCAAGTAAAGCAAATTCACAAATTATCACATCCAAAAACACATTTCAACATGCCTCTGGAATCTCTAACTTGTTTTTTCAAGAAGTGGGTAGCGTGTTTCATCAGTTCTCCTTAGATCCCCAGGTGCTGACAGCATTAAATTGACTTTCTTAGGACTTCCAATTTGTCTTACTTTACAACATTGTAGTTATTGAGTATAGTGTCCTTTTGGTTCTGCTGCCTTCCTTCTGCCTCAGTTTATATAAATCTTTTTACTCTCTGATGATTTCATCCCTTTTATCATTTCTTATGGCACAATAATTATCAATTCTATTCATAAACCACAATTTGTTCAACAATTCCTTAGTTGATGGACACCCACTTTGTTTAAATTTTTTTGCAACCGAAAAAGGTCCATAATATTTTTTTTTGTACATATAAGTTTCTTGCCTCGTCCTTTTATTTCTTTAGAATATGAGTCTAGTAATGTTATACCAGTCACAATGTAATGATTTTCAAGCTATCTTCAAAATTGCTTTTTGGAATAGTAAGGTCACTTCACAGCTCCAATGGCAGAACATTAATGTGTGTGTCTTCCTGTGTCCTTTCCAGCAACTATTGTTTCCGATTTTTGTCCTTCTTTTCCAACATTGTCGCTAAAAAGTGGTACCCCAGAATTTTTTTTATTTTAATTTTCATTTCTATAATCATTAGTTATTTAGGGCATTTACCAATTATTTTTATTTCTCAAGACTGATGACCTTTTTTTTTGTTAATTTGTTTTTTAGTTAATGCCCATTTTTTTTCTTGATCTTTCTGTGGAATTTAATCAGCTACCCTCTCCTCATTCGTAATATCTCTTCTCTAGGGTTTCATGATGTAACTCTCCCTGGGATCTCATCCTATATCTCTAATCATTTCTACTTAGTTTCCTTTGTTGGTTCATTATCTATATTATTTCATTTACATGCAAATATTACCTAAGTCTCTTCTTTGGTCACTTTTCTCTTTTCCTGGCACCTTGTTCATCAATTTCCATGGATTCAATTATCATGTTTAAGCATGTAACCCCCAAATTACTTTCCTGCATTTTTATCATCAACTATCAACAGGATATTCCAAATAAAATACATAATGACCATCAGAATTGGCATGGCCAGAATTATCTTTGTCCCCAAACTCACCCCTCTTCAGAACATCTTTTCCTTCAATATCTCAAGTTCATAACTCAGATTATACTTTATGATTCTTCCTCACCCCATATATTCATTCATTTGTCAAACCTTGATATTTCTATCTTCACAATATCTCGTGCATCTGACACCTGCTCAGTCCTTATCCAGGTGCCATTTTCAGTCAAGCACACATTTCATTTAGCTTGGATTGTTGCAATTACTTTCTAATTGATGTCCTTCCCTCATGTATTTTTCCATTACAATCAACATTGAAAAACAGATTCTAAAATTAATTTTAAGCATAACTCTGGACATGCTAGTCCTCTACTTCGTACATTCCAGTGATGCAATATTACCTTTAGGATAGAATAGAAGCTCCTCTCTTTGGCATTAAAGTTTCCTCATCATTTAACCCCAAACTAAATTTCCAAGGACTTTTTACATGACTCCCATACTTAGTCTTTGGCATTGTTTTGTCTTAAAGAGTTAAGCTTTCTTTATGTGCTCACACATGGCACAATAGTTCCTATCTCTGTGACTTTGTCCTGGCTATCCCATGCCTGAAATATTTATTTCCTCACCTTTACCTTTGTTCTCATTTTTTTTCAAGAAGCACACAATAACCATATTCTGAATGGAAATGTTACTGTCCCTCCTCCCAACTGCTTATGCCTTCTTCCCTCTCAAGATGCCTAACTCCCCCAAGGGCTTTCTCGGGGGACCTTACATCATGCTGAAGAAACCACAATATATTAATTGACTTTTCCAAAATCATGTAGGTACTATTTTAAAAGTAGGATGTGAATCTATGACTTCTTGGATTCAAAATCAGCTGCCTATTTGCTAAGAAACAGTGTCTAAGGAAAGCAAATTGACTTGGGCAACTGTAGTCCCAACAAAACTGTTGTCTTAATATTGTGTCAACATTAGCCATGTGTTCAACAAGCTGTGATGGAGCCACAGATGGTTATGATGAACAAGAACCTTTGCAGGCCAACAACTAATCAAAACCAAAGGGAATGTTCTGATCAAAAAGAACAGTTAACCTGAATAAAAGCAGAATAGGTCACTGTATCTTAATTGAAATAGTTGTTCTAATGCCATACAGCAGAATTCAGAATTATGGAACAATGAATGTGAAAGGGACTTTGGAGAGCCCCTAATCCAAAGTTTAACTAAGTGTGAGTCTCTTCTGCAACATTGTTGACAAAAGGCCTTGAGATTTCTGCTTGAAGACCTCAAAGGAGGGGAACTACCTCTTATCTGAGCAACACCTTCTACTTTGAAGCAGAGTTCATTGTTAGGAGTCTTTGTTTGGTAACAACTGCAGGAAGGCGGGCCAGATGGGCAGCTAGGTGGGGTGCTGACCCTGGAGACAATAGGACAGGAGCTCAAAGGTGATCTCTGATACTTACTAGCTATGTGACCTTAGGCAAGTCACTTAACACTGTTTACCTTAGTTTTATCATCTATAAAATGAGCTGGAGAAGAAAATGATAAACCACTCCAGTATGTTTACCAAGGAAAAAAGGGTTATGAAGAATGAGACAAATGGTACTTAAACAAATGAATAAGAAATACAACTTTCCAACTCAGAACCATCCACCCTTCTTCTCCTTTGGGAAGCTGAAGAGAACAAAGGTAGCCTCAGTTCCTACAGGCAGCCTTTAAACATCCTGAAAGCAGCACCTTTACCTCACTTTCCAGATGAGAAAACTCAACTCCAGTGCAGTGTCTTGACTTGTCCAATAGCGCACAGCTCACATAGCACAAACAGAGGTAAAACCCAAGATTTCTCATGTTGAAAGCACAGAATTTCTTCCCAAGTCCCAGTGTCTGCTGTTCTTATTGTGATGATAATCTATTTCTTAACCTGAAGCCTAAGGAGAGTCACCATTTCATCTATCATCACCTAGATCAATGAACATAGCCTATTACCCTGGCAACTCTGCCATGACATGATGCTTCTGGGAGACTGCAATGAGCTGTATGAAAATCTTTAGAGCCATCAATCACAGCAGCATTCAGATCATGCTTCTTGTTTTCAGTGCACATTACCTGCATTATTTCACCTGACATTCACAACCACCTTTTGTGCTAAGTACAAGAGAGAATATTATTACCATTTTACATATGAAGAAACTAAGGTTCATAGGCATTAAGAGACTTTTCCAAGTTCTCAGAGCAAGTAAATGCCAGAGATAGCATTGGAACCAACATCTTTCCCTTTGTGTGAGTAATTATCCAGGCTAGAATTCAACACTTTACAAATAAACAGGGTGGCTTTGGCTACCATCATGCTCTGTAGAGAGATCAAAGGAATTACCTATAAGAGAGATTTCACAAGTCATCTAGCCCGTTAAGTTTGTAGATAAGTGAAAGGAGGCTAAGTAAAGCCAATTAATTTGTCTAAGGTAAGTACCATATGTGAAGCAAAAATTGGAAGGGAATCCAGGTCAATCTATGAGAAAAACTGTGGTCTTTTCATTATGTTACAGCTGCACAAGATAGGTGAATAAATGGCAAGTGAAATTCATTGTAAGAAATGTCACACATGCCAAGCAGACTACTTGGCCCCACCCTCACCTTAGTGCTGGCTATTGAGGTTAAGGAGCCTTGAATAGAGATCAAGGTAAATGGAACTTCTTTTGTTTCTTTTATGGCCCCTGGGGCAACTGTCTCAGATGCTGGCATGTTCCCGGAGGCTTTCTGGGGGAGAGAGTTTTGGAATGTCTAAAGAAAGTGAGATGTGTCCCTTAATTGCCCTACTTAAAGTTGGACTCTCAAAGCCTGAGCTTATGTAATCTCTCAACTTCACTTTCCAGTCTAGAAAGAGGCAGCCTTGACACGAACTCTGTTTTAGGAAGAGGCTGACTATCCATTTGGGCCAGGAGACTATATGTGAATCTGCAACTTCGAGAAGACATCTAGCCTGCAGCTCTCCTGGAATGATCCTTTCCAGATCCTGCTGAACAGACATATTGCCATCCAGGCTGCTGAGCAGACCACCTAGATGCATCACTCCCAATTGAAGCCTGCTGTGATTGACCTCAGCCCAGCTGACCAAACAACCCCTTACCGACCTTTGGGACCAATTATTCTGAGGAAAGATGCTGAAACTGTGTGGGGTACAGAGACTCTAACCCCAAAACTGATCACTCAGAGACCTCTCAAAGTGAAGGTAGAAAATTTCATTAGAATCTCGTGAAAAGTGGCCAGTCCAGTAAAGTGGGCGCTCCAGTCACTGAAACTGTGCCCAGAGAGAGGAGGCCGCCTTACAGAAGCCAGTTCTATAAGCACCCCTCCCATACATGACTACCTATGCAAAACTTCTAATTGTAATTGGCTTTTGAGGTTACTTTTCCTTATGTGGTAGGTGGGGTGATGGTGGGCTGACTAGAAGCAAGCTAAAGATGAAGTAACTATGCAGGGGGATATCTAAAGTTTCATTTCTGCAAAGTCATGTGATTTCTTGGAAACTGAAACTTAGGCCTAAGGCTTCATATACTTTAGTGGGTAGTCTGAGAAACCACACTAACCTCCCCACACAAAACCAAGCAGTGCAAATAGAGCCTATATCCCTTATGTGTTCTTTGTCTTGTTTTTGCTATGTTTGCTTTACATTCTGCCCTGTAGTTTTGGTTTGGGGCCACTGAAGAACCCAATATTTCTATGTTTCTGATCCAACATACCAGTGATGCTATCAGCTGGACCGATTGCTGGATATGTGCATATGCCTCTTTGTCCTTGGAGGAAGGAATGCCCCTAGTTGAGGGCAGACATTCAAGTCCTGTGTGATTATTCTTTTATAATCAATAAGGTTAACTTAATTATGGTACCACATTGTACTTTCATGGGCTGGAGGAAGGAGACCTCTCACTCATTCATTTTTAATTGGAAAAAAATCACTAACCTTTCACATTTCTCTGCTCCCTTAACCTTACAACATGTGGTCAGGTCAGCAGCTCAGCATTCTGAGCAAAACAGGACTCTGAGGTCAGACAAGGAGGTGTCTGATAAGATGCAATCCCTATCCCTAAGGCAGAAGGCGAATATTCAGGAAGGAAAGGGCCTCATAGAGATGTGCTTAAGCCAGGGGGATAGGCAAACACAGGTTGTTTTTTTTTTCTTTTTTTTTTTTTTATGATAGCCCCACCACTGTTTTATTTCCTGGCTAACAAAAAGGCTTATTAATGATTCCTCTCAAATTGGACAGCCAGATGTGATTTAGAACCAAAGCTTTTTGCCTTCTGAATCACACCTATCCTGCCCCTTAGCATGCACTTGGGAAGTAAATTGGAAGCTATCCAAGGATCCTTAGTAAGCAATACTGAATGTGTTTTTTTTTTCTATCATACTGCCCATATATGAGATGGAACACAGTCTGACAATTCTGAATACAATGAATATATTTTCCCAAGTATTTGTTAATAAAACCATAAGCACAGTAGAAGATGCAAATACGGAAATCCATGTGCTTAGGACCTTACCCAATAGGTGAGCTCTGGATTTCCTCCTGGCAGACAAGGGAGTAGTAAGGCAGCAGTGCTGCACCTGGGTTCCTGACAACTGTGATGATGTCCAAGCCCATGCCACATCAGTTTTCAGTGCCTGGAACCATTTTCATTCGGAGGGAAGGGAACCCTACTACTCCTGTTAGTGACTAACTTCTTGGCTTCCAAAACTTCATGGCCAAACTATCTGCTTGTTGGGTTTCTCTCGTGTGACTTCATAGAAACTGTGTGCAACTTGTATTTACAGTGTCTCCCTTGGTACAATAAAGTGATCCCCAAGTCAATTCCCAAATTACATGCAGGAAAGATTAAGATGATGCTGTTGAGAGTAGAGGTGCAATAAAAATTCAATTGTACCATACTGCACCATAAGTCTGGTTAGCACCAAATGGGGGAAATGTTGAATTACTATGTAGAATTTAGCCCCTAACACCAAGGTAATTCATTATGTTCCATTCCCCTTTAACAAGTGTACATGTCAGTCTTCTTATAAAAGGGACTGCACAAGACTGCACAGTATCAGCACTCTCATAAGAGAGATTGCTGTCTGAGTGTGGGAAAGAGCAGCCACATGGGCTTGGAACTCTTTATAGAAATGATTTTGTAAATCTGCACCTATCTGGATTGGAGACTCAGCTCTGATGCAACACAAGCCTATCCTTTTGTGGAAATGTCAACTTATCAGAATTGTCTTCCGTGTATACAAAAATTTCTCTTTAAAAGCAGTTTAGAGATTGAGCTGGGGGCATGACCCAAACAACTCTGTATGCCGTGTATACATAACAACCTGTTTTGCATATATAACAATCTTTGTTGCTGTTGGCCTCATTTTCCTGAGCTTGTCTAGTTCATTAGGGTGAATCTCTAACCAAGATTTTTCTTCCAATGTTAGTCCCGACCAAAAGCACTACACCTTCTAACTTCAACCATCTTTGCAAACACTCAGGGGCTGTGTAGGAATTGAGACTGTGCTTAAAACATAAATGAACAATTTTTTGGGGAAAAAAAACCTTGATTATTTATGGGTAAAACCACTAAGTGGTGGGTTAAAAAAATTCTCTCACTTCTGGAAGAGCTTCTAAAAATGTGAGAGAGGAGGGATTAGCCACATGAAGATTAGACCTCAGGACAGGAGAGAAAAGTTCATCCCAGGAGACTGCAAAAATGACTGTACCATCAATCTCTGGAAGTCCATGCAGGAATTGCATTAGACCCATCAGAAATATCTGTTCATGGACCTTCCTGACAGTTAGAAATACAGTGACTAGGGGTAGCCAGGTAGCACAGTGAGTAAGAGCACCGGCTCCAGTGTTGGGATGACCTGGAGATTGAATCCCGGGATCAGACACTTAGCACCCACCCAGAAAGACCTGGCCATGTAACTTTGAGCAAGTTACTTAACCCCAATTGCTTTAAAAAAATACAGTGACTAGAGGGCTGAACCTGGATTCAGGAGGAAGAGTCCAAATAGCGCTTTAAACACTTACCTTGTGCATGATTGTAATATTAAGGGAATTTGAAGATATTCCCTGTACCTTAATAGACACATCAAGCCCTGGCCCAGAAATAATCAGGCTCTGGGAAACAGGAAGTTTCCAGTTCAATGCTGGGGTATAAGGATTGCCCAAGCTCCATGGCACTCTGTCAATCAGAAGTCAAGTCTTTGTTATATGTTCTGAAAGGTTTGTATTTTGCTTTGGGGGTTCACTCATGAGAAGGATCTTTTGATTTCCTGAGTAGTCATAAGTTCAGAGCCTCCCAACTGTTCAGACGTCTGTGCCCTCTCAATCCAGTGATGTATGTAAAGTGTATAGCAATATTGCTGGGATCAGACAGCTGGAGACCTGTCAGATGAATTTCTGTTTGTATTCTCTCTGCTTGTGTTTTCTCTGCTTATATTTTCTCCAAGTTCAGGGTGCTGACCTTTCCCTGAACAAATAAGTATTATTAAAAGTAAGATTGCTAACCCCTTTCTGATCAGTCTTTCCTTTAAAAGCAGGTCAAAGAACCTGTGCTAGCTGGCCATGTGCTAGGGCTCTTGCTGTTACAATGACCCTGGGCAAGTCATTTGACCTCCATAGATTTGTGTTCTCATTTGTAAATTGGGAATGCAAAGTAACACCCACCTCGGAGTTCTTGTGAAGCTCACCTAATCCTAACACCCAGATGAATCCCCTCTTAATTTGGGTGCCTTGCCTCTGTTATTTCCTGTTGTCTTTTTCTCAGCTAGGTAGCTTTGTATATATCTATTTGATTTTATATCGTAAGCTCCTTGAAGGCAAAGGCTGCCTTTTGTCTCTTTTGTATCCCCAGGTCTTAGAACATTGTCTGGAATGTCATAGGCACTTAATAAATGTTTATTGATTTCAACTAAATCATAATGAGAAAATTGAAATAGAGTGCTTATAGACACTAAACTGCTCTCACCATGTTAGCTATTACTATTCCCAGACGATGGACATAATAGGTCCTTAAGAGATCTCAGAAAAAAAAGAAAATCTCTAGCATTATTGACTCGAGCTCTTATAGGGATATGGTAACACATCCATCTGTCCTCTCAAACAACTCCAAAGAAGGTAATAGAGAAGACACGAAGTTTGGATTGGACTTGGAATGGTCTCATTCCCCTCAAAGGTCTTTGTTTCCAGGTGGCCCAGTAGGATTTTTTGTTTGTTCACTTTTGTAGTCTGGGGTCCTAACACAGCACCTGGTCAATATTAGGTGCTTTATAAATACTTCTTGATTATTTGGTAGACTGATTGTTTGATTGATATTACATGACTATGAAAACTTCCCTGCCCCTCGTAGTCTTCAAAGTGATCTTCCTCAAAAAAAAAACATAAATCTATGATTATATACCTAATTATAAAATAGGTATACACAAATACAAGCATAGGTTAATTGTTCAATATTTATTATGTGCCTACTGTGTGAGAGGTGCTGCGCTAAGCACTGGGCATAAAAAAAGAGACTACATCTGTGTGTATGTATACACATTTAAACATACACAAATATATAAAAATAAGCTACACACAGGATGAAAGGAAACAATTAAAAGAGGGAAAGCATCAAAATTAAGAGAGGTTGAAGAAAAAGGCGATTTTAGTTAGAACTTAAAGAATAGCAGGGAAGCCAGTAGTTATGGTTCAGGAGGGAAAGCACTCCAGATATGAGGGCCAAGTCATATAGAACAGCCAGAAGGAGTGGTGGAATGTATTGCTTGTGGAACAGTGAAGAGGCCACTGTCTCTAGATAAAAAGGTACATGGCAGGGAGTAAGATATGAGATATAAGAACATTGGAAAATTAGGAGAAAGCTAGGTTATAAAGGACTTTGAATGTCAAGAAGTTATAGAATTTGAAGAAGACAGAGAGCCCCTGGAGGTAATTGAATTGTGTGTGAGGAAGGGAGAGACATGTTCATAACTGCACTTTAGGAAAATCACTTTAGTGACTGACCGCAGTCACTACTCAGGTGAAACCTGAGGGAGGCAGACTCACGGGTAGGCTACTGTAATAGTCTAAACATAAGGTGATGAGAGCTTGAAGCAGAGGGCTGTGTACAGCAGTGTCTGAGAAGAGAGGGAGAAAATATTCAGGAGATGACATAAAGGTAAAATTGAGAGCCGTTGAGGAAAGCTTGGATATAGAGACTGAGAGATGATGAGGAGTCCAAGGTTACCCCTGGGCTGAGAGCGTGGGGGAACAGGAAGATGTTGGTGGCCTTGACAGCAGTAGGGAAAATGAGGGTGGCAGGATTTAGGGAAAAAGAAAATGAGTTGTGCTTTGACATGTTAAATTTAAGAGATCTGTTGAATATTCAGTTTTGGATTTCTGAAAGGCTGTTGGGGATGTAAGACTGGAGGTCAGAAGAGTGGGCAGCAGAGGGAGATTGGAGAATCATTAGCATAGAAATGGTCATCAAATCCATAGGAGCTGGTGTCACCGAGTGGAGTAATTCGAAGGGAAAAGAGAAGACTCAGGATAGAACCCTGAGAGACTTCTATGCTTAGAGACCATGATCTGGATAAAGCTCCAGCAAATGAGATTGAGGAGTGGTCAGGTAGGTAAGAAGAGAGCCAAGAGATAGTATTGTCCTTAAAAGCTAGAGAGAAAGTAATATTCAGGAGGAGAAAGGGATCAAAGGCGTCAAAAGCTTCTGAGAGGTGAAGAAGAAAGATGACTAAGAAAAAGTCATTGGATTTTACAACTAAGAACGCATGGATAATTCTGGAGGGAATACCTTTGGTGGGATGATGAGATTGGAAGCCAGATTGTAAGAGTTTATGAAGAGAGTGAGAGTAGAGGAATTAGGTACACATCTTGTAGATGGCCTTTTCAAAGAGTTGAGCTACAAAGGAAAAAAGAAATAACCAACTATATAGTTAGTGTGAATGGAAGGATCAAGTAAGACTATTTTTTTTTTTCAGAATGAGAGTGATAAAGGTATGTTTGTGGACAGTAGGGAATGAGCCAATAAAGACAGAGAGATTGAAAATAAGTGATAGAGTAGGAATGTCAGAGAAGGCAATTTGTTGGAGGGGACTGGGTAGAATGAGTGGAATGGGATCACTTAAGGAAATAGAGGTTGAGAGAGGCCTGAAGGAGGATATGGCAGCAGAAGGCATCTGAATGATAGAAGATGAGAGAGGGAAAAAGAGGGAATTCATAGGAAATGGATTCACTTCTTTTTTTTCTTTAAAATACTGAGGCAATATTCTTAGCTGAAAGGGCAGGAGCAGAGGCAGCCATGGGAGGTTTGAGGACGATTGAAAGTTTGGAAAAGACAATGTGGAGAGTGAGTTAGTGACTGGACAAGGCAGGTATGCACACATATGCATACATACAGTTATCTAGGCGGCACAGTGGATACAGCATGGCACTTGGAGTCAGGAAGACCTGAGTTCAAATTTGACCTAGGATAATTACTGGCTATGTGTACCTGGATAAATCATTTAACCCTGTTTGTCTCAGTTTCTTCACTGGTAAAAATGAGCTAGAGAAAAAAACGTAAACCATTCTAGTATCGTTGCCAAGAAAATCCCCAAAGGATCCATTAAGAGTTGAACACAAGTGAAAATGATGAGACACAAATTCACATATCTATTATACAAATATTTAAATACATGCATATATAGCAGGCATAAAATGATATGTGTGTGAATGTGTGTATGTATATGTTAGCTATAGATGGAAAGAAATGAATATAGGTATAGATAGATTCATATATCCATTGGTGTTTGTTAAATACATATTAGGTTGGATTGGGTAGGATTATATTGAATTGAATTGAATTGGAGAATGGTTGAAATTAATTACAATGTGAAGGATACCTTAGTAGAAAAAGTCTTGGAGTCTAGAGACCTGAATCCATTTTTTTAGACATTTCAGTTGCAAAAGAAAGCATTGTATGATCATCATGCCAGAGCTATGGCCTCAGAGGCCAGCACCATGAAATGATTCCTCTGAATAATCTGATGTGTAACTACAGGACAGGTAAGCTTGCTTAAAGAAAACCTCGGAAGTTTTCTAAGGATTCAAGCAAAGCAGGCCCCAGAGAATGACAGGGCAGCCAGGAAAGCTGATGCCAACGTTGGCTCTACTCAAAGATACATAGTGTCCAGCACCAAGAACATGACAATCCTACTGTACTTTTCTCTGATTAAGCAGTTGAAGAATCATGTTCAATTCTGGTGGCTGCATTTGAAGTTCAGCACTGATAATCTAGAGAGTATCAAGAAAGGTGCAGCCAGGATTTGGGGGCAGAGGCTTAAAACCCATACCATAGAAGGGGGCATTGAAAGAACTGGGATGATGCAACTGGACAGTAGAAGGATCAGGAGAAACATGATATTTACCAAAATATTTAAAGGGTTCTTATGTCATAAAGGGATTCAATCAATGGGCAAAAGTTCCAGGTAGGCAAATATAGGCTGAATAAAAATCAAATTTATATTTTACCTAAAGTTGTATAAGGTACTTAATAAACATTCCACTGAATCATCCCAAGAACCCCATGAGATAACTATTCCTTCATAGAGGGGATGCAACTGAGGTGAGATTCAGAAAGGTTATGACTCACTCTTGTCCCTTGTTAAGTGTTAACTAGCAAGTGAAAAGGCTTTTAACTCACATCTCTCCTATTTTAAGCTTTTATTTAGAATTTTAATTTTTCCTACTTATATGTAAGAGAAATTTTTAACATCATTTTAAAAATCTTGAGTGCCAAATTCTCTCACTTCCTCACTCCCTACTCCCCCTCACTGAAAAGGCAAGCAATTCAATATAGGTTATACATGCAAAGTCATGCTAAACATATTCATAATAGTCATCACATCTCCTGACTCCATTTCCATGCTTCTTTCTATAGCACCAGGATTTGAGGAAGAATCCCCTTCCTTGCCATGAGAGCTGTCCATCACTACAATAGGCTGACTGAAAGATAATGAGCTCCTCCCTTTTTTATTAGACTATTGAAGAAAATTGATTTATTGTTTAGAAATGATAATATCCACAGGATTAATTTCATTTATGGATTTAACTGGATGCTCCTGAGGATTCCTCTATCTCTAGGTCCGATTTGAAAATCCCAGGATCTGGAAGATTGTTGTGGTTGTAGTTGTTGTTGTTAAAGATGGAATACTTAATCATTTTCATGTCATTCTTAAGCAGGGGTCAGGCTAATTTTTTTTTTCTGTGTTAGTGTTATTTTTACCTGTGTGTCATGGAAAAGTGCAAAAGTCAGCAATTTACTAAATACTTATTACCAACCACTTAGGCAAAGGACTAATATTAGCTCTAGGGATATAAACTCAAGGGAAAAGAAAGACATTCTCTGTTTTTTTTTTGTTTGTTTGTTTTTTAAAGCACTTGGGGTTAAGGAACTTGCTCAAGGTTACACAGCCAGGTGTTTCTGGGTGGGTACTGAGTGTCTGAGCCCAGGATTCAATCTCCAGATCATCCCAACACTGGGGCCAGTGCTCTTACTCGCTGTGCTACCTGGCCGCCCTGACATTCTCTGTTCTTAAAGAGCTTATATTCTAATGTGGGAAAACAACACATAGCAATCAAGTAACCAATGAACAATTATTGAGTGTTTAGTATGTAATTTGTCACTGTTCTGGTTTCAATGAGCATTTGCTAACACTGAGTTCTTAAAACTGAAGAGGGCAAAGTCATGGTCAGTAGCTCCTCCGGTGATGACAATGAAAATGCATCGGCATCTTTAAAATGCTCTATAAATAGCACTAGTTGTACAATTGTTATAACAAGATGGTAGATGTCTCAACGAGCTGGCCCCTGACAAGCAAATTATTCTATTAGTTGCCATTTTTTATGTTTGCATTATAATAAATTGTTCATGATCCACATATCTAGAGTATTCCAAAGCTGTCAAAATATTTATTTCACAATACCTCTCTCATAGATAGGTGCTAAAAATATTCATTGTCTCCATTTTATAGAAGTCAAAAATGAATTGGAGTGAGACAATGCCCAGGGTCACAATCATTGTATGCCTCGGAAACTCTGCCCAATTACCGGTCTTTTCACTATCTTCCTGATGAGGACCCTTTCCTTCTTTGTTGATGCTACTAGAACTTGTGATGAAGAGACAGTCACACAAATCCCTGCTGTATCTTCTGACTGAAGATCCAAGGATGTGATCAGATGGGGTCATCTAACCCAGCTCTATTTGGAGATTAAGGGATGATCAATATCAATTTAGTGTTAAGTGGATTTTTATCAGACTTGGTAGAATAAAGAGCAGGAAGAGAATTTCTAAGTTTTCTAGTCCAATAGTGGTAAACTCAAGTAGAAACAGGGATACTAAATTGTTTATGAGGATAATTGTTCTGTATATTGGCAAAGAAAACCACATACTAACACTAGCTGTGTTCTGTTGTATTTGTGTTTATTTTGTTAAATCTTTCTTTTTATTTTCCAATTATAGTTTAATCTGGTTTCTGGCATTTGGAAATATTTGGGTAGTGTAGCCAAACATCTTCATGCTTGACACTTCTGCTCTCAAATCTGCACATTCTTCAAAGAGATGGTGAGTGATTTACCCAAAGTCTCACAGAGTGACTAAACAAAGAAAGATTCACACCCAGATCCAGTGCTTGAAAATTTCAAGCATGCCACACATTTCCTGTCTGCTATGTATTAGCAAGTTACATGTGCAGATTACCCTAACAGGCATTATCTCAGGATGACTGGGAATTTCATTGTCATGTCTTTTAATTTGGTGCATTTTTTTTATAATTGTAGGGGCAAATTCACAGCAAAGAAACAGGAAATTTTGATTCTAGTTCCTGGTTTTGCCATTACATGACTATGGGATCTTTACTGAGACATGTCACTCAAGACTTGAGTTTCACTATCTAAAAAAAAAGGATTGTTTAGTCAATCAAGAAACATTTATTAATTGACCATTAAGTGTCAGGTCATGTTCTAGGCACTGATTCATTTATAGGAAAGGAAAGGAAAGAAAGAAAGAAAGAAAGAAAGAAAGAAAGAAAGAAAGAAAGAAAGAAAGAAAGAAAGAAAGAAAGAAAGAAAGAAAGAAAGAAAGAAAGAAAGAAAGAAAGAAAGAAAGAAGAAAATAAGAGGGAGGAAGGAAAAAGGGAGAGAGGAAAGAAAGAGGAGGGAAAAAAGTATGTATTCCAATATAGATTCCAATGTTTATATATGTATCTATCATCCTCAGCCAATGAAAACCAAATTCTTTGTTAATCCACTTCACATATGAGAATAGGAATCAATGATTCCAAATGCATTATTCTAAATATAGTTAGATTATCTTTAGAATATATTCAATTATATGCACTGCATTTTGCAAGTTGTGATGCTAGTATGTTGTGGATGATTCATAAATATTAATGCTGATGATAATTTTAATAAATTTAATGGGTAAAATTCCATCAGTATGTTTCATAAAAACACTATGATTTTTAAAAAAGGATGTAATATATGCAAAGCTGGGAAAAATAATGACAGCCTATTTAAAACAGCTGTAAAATAAATACTTTTTTTCTTTAAAAATGGAGACATTTAAAGAATGTATGGAGAATGGCAAAGTCATAACAAATGCATCATATAAAAATAAGTGTGCATGTGGGCGTTTCTTTTAAAAAACCTCAAATTCCAAGTAAGAACTTTCATACTTTTGGTTATAGTATCATATATTTAGAGCTACAAGGGACCTTTTAAAGAAGCTCTGATGTACCAGGTCAGAAAGGTGATGCAGTGGATAGAATGCCAGAGCTGGAGTCAGGAGTCACCTTCCTGGAAAAAATCACCTTACTAGTCATGTGACCCCAGGCAAGTCACTTAACCATCTTTGCCTCAGTCTCCTATTCTGTAAAATGACCTTGAGGAGGACGTGGCAAATCGCTCTAGTATCTTTGCAAAGAAAACCCCAAATGGGGCCATGACAATTCAGATAGGACTGAAACAACAAAAATTTAACATGACTTTGTTTTACAAGTAAGATAACAGACACAGAAAGTGAGAACGCAGTTTGTCCAACAGCACACACATAATATGTAAAGCAGAAGAACTGAGATTGAAACACAGACCTTCTGCTTCCAAGTCCAATAATCTTTCCCCGCACCATATATCCATACATAGATACAGAGAAGGAGACAGAAAGATAGAGACAGAGACAGTCAGAACGTAGTTCTGGGTAGAGCACTAGCCACAAAACTGAGAAGATCTGTATTCAAACTCAAGTCCATCTTTGATGATACACACTGAGTCTATAGGTCTCTATCCAAGGCAGCAGAATTGTGGGGAAGATGTCAACTTCCTTTGGTAAAGGGGATTTCCCACGCCAATGTAATCACAGTCTTCTATCCCTGTATATACATATACATTCACAATGTATACATATATACACATATATATGATTATACATATGCATGTGTGTGTTGTATTTTACATATAGTATATTTTAAATCTATCAGATTATTAATCTATGTAGTAATATTCTTTTTGCATTTTATGACACAAAAGTGCCTTGTGAGGAAAGTGATTGGACTAATGGATTGAAGAAGTCATGTCATAAATCACTTCTTTCAAATCTCTCTGTTTATAGGTAGGGGAACTGAGGTTTAGGGAGGTTAAAATGATTAACTTTGAGTCACAAAGTTTTCAGAGCTTGAACTCTAGACTACAGCCTCCAGGACCATAGTTCTCCATATCCATAAGGAGTCAATGTTTTAGAAACAGAATTATTTTCTTCTTCCTTTACTGAAATCCTGTGATTCCAAGAATGACATCACATATTCACATGTCAGCACAACTTGTGTCAGGAACAAATGCCAATTACATACAGAGTTACTGGACAAACTTTATTAGTCATTTTATTTAGTCTCCATTGTCCAGCCTAGGTGTGTCTTGAATTGTCAGAGGGAGGCTTCTTCTCCAGTAGGCAGACTCCAAGGCTTTTAAATGTCAACACTGCTAGTTGAATTTCTTTCACTCTGATTCTAATTCAGAAATAAATCAAATGCCTCTCTCTAGGGTGAATTTTCCACACCTGGAGACAGATAAGGCTAGAAGACTCTACAAATAGTTAGTACATAGAAACTTACATTGAAAGGATCTTCTGGAGATTGGGGATGTGAAGTTCATTATGGGCATTGGATATAAACAAAGGCATAATCAGTCCCTTACTCACCAGGACTACAGATTCAAAATTACTTTTGGAATGAATCCCAAACTATGGACATTCCAGATTTCACACATGATACTATTAAATCTCTGTCAATTGTTTCAGTCATCTCCAATTCTGTGTCAGCACATTTTGGGTTTTCTTGACAAAGATACTAGAGTGGTTTGCCATTTCCTTCTCCAGCTCTTTTTATACATGGGGAAACTTATGCAAAGATTTAAATGACTTGTCCAAGGTCACACAGCTAGTAAATATCTAAAGCCAACCTTTGAACTAAGGAAGATGAGTCTTCCTTACTCCAGGCCTGGCATTCTCTCCACTGTGCAATCTGGCTGCCCCAGATATATACTAACCATAGGTTAATTATGTAGGCTAGAAGTGTTAATACATTAATCTCAGCACTGTGCTTAGCATACACTAGACATTTATAAATGTTTCTTGAATAAATGACTACCCATCATGAAATGCTGTCTTTGGCATTGCATGAAACATAAACTCAAGAGTCTGGAAGAACCTAGGAGTTCTATCCTTGTTGGATTCCTATGAATCCACTCTCCAACATTTCAACAAATCATCATTAATTTTTTTCTTGAATATCATCACTGACAGGGAACTCTTTACTTAACAAAACACCCAGTTCCATTCCTAGACATCTTTGTTTTTTTTTTACCATTATGTTTTATGCTGATGAGGTATGGGCTCTAGGATTCTCCTTGACCTCTCCTTGAGTCCTTGAGGTACAGGCTGTGGAAACCCCTCTTCGACTATGATTAAATCCTCCCATTTGATAAGGCATTTACATGAGGCCATAAGCCTTACATTGTGATTGAGCCCTAAACCCAGGGTTACAAGACTAACCACCATTGAGCCTATCAAAATATCAATCCACTCTTGAACTAGCCTATCCTACCATTGTTTGTAGTCTCCAGGTAGCCTCCAGCACCATTAATCACTCATTAACTTCATTAACTCCTCCTGAAGACCCTCCCCAAACTCCTCCTCTTAGACCACCCCTAGATTCCTCCCACAACCTTCTGTATATAAGACCCCTATCATGTCTTCATGTTTGTGAGACCACCATAGAATGGTGAGAGCACCATAGAATGACCTAGCACAGACTTATTCTGTGTCTAATACAAGAGAACTTTTAATAAACTTTACTTTTCTGTTAGTATTTTGGGGTCTCCAGAGAAACTTTAAACCTCTTTATGGGTAATCTCTTCAATGAGAGCACAAATTTGTCTCAATGCTCCTTTTATACATTGTTCCCTGTCCTATCCTGATGAGACCAGGCAGAAGCACAGAAAGTAGAGTTCCTCTTCCACATGGGATTCCTTAAAATATATGAAGGTAATTATTATCACCCAAGTTTCTTGTCTTTGGTGAAATATTATAAAACATTCCAAGGCTTAAGGATTATAATGTACTTGAGAACATCTGATATGTACACCACAAAGAATAACAGAATAATAAAAACTAGCATAACCATTAACCAATTGAATCATTGACCAATGAAAGTTTGTTACAGTTAGTTATGTTAAATGAGTGGAGCAGACAAGAAGCAGAAAGAAAACTCAAAGGAAGAAAGAATGACAGTGAGGTGAAAGGGGGAGAGGTTTCTTGGGAAAAGGGGAAGTTAATCTGATGCTTATTGGGTGGGCAGAATTAAAATCTATTTCATTTGAATAGAATCTACTAAACCCTCTGGGCAGCTTTTGATAGTACTGATCACTCCCTAGTCCTGAAGCAGATACTCTCTGGGTCTCAGAACCCCTGACCTTTTTCAAAGCTCAGTTCAACTGGCAACTCGTACACAGGCCTTTCCTAAGATACTCCAATTGTATAGTCCCCAATTCCTTTATATGTATTTGTGTTTATTTATATTTGCTTATATGTTTTGGTTTTGTTTTCCTCAAAATAGAATGAAAGTACATAAAAAATAGGAATTGTTTTGTTTTACTTTCCATTTCCCAGCCCTGGTACTAGGCTCAGCCCCCATTAGACTATGCCTTCCTAGTCACAAAAAATATCTATTAGTAAAGATGAAAATACAACTGTATGTAGAATTGAGAAATAATATGATGCCATTGATTTCTCAAGAGGTTCTTTCTCTTTTCCTGGGTGATCAGCACATAAATTCCCTCTAATAAAATACATACCTATCCAAAGAGGTTCCGGGGAACTTTTTACCAGGAAAACCAAAGGAATACAGTGAAGGATCATGAAATAGAATGAGCAGTACCTCAGTATCGAAAGATATTGTTTCAGATTGATATTCTGCTGATTTCTAGCTGTGGGAATTTGGGGATGTGACGATTCCTCTGAGCCTACTTTACGTTTCTAGTCCAGGGAATGAGAGGTAGCATGGTATGGTCTATAGAGAGGGGTCTTTATAATGAGGACAAGCTGCATTCCAGTCTGAGGCAGACTAGCTGTGTGACCCTGGGGAGGCTGCTTAGCTTCTCAGATGCCCCAGGACTTTCAAAAAAGTTTGTGTACTCATAGGGAAGTCCTTGCACTGAGAGAAGAAGGATTCTCACCCTTATCTCAGATGCCAGTTGTGAGGAGAGTTCCTGGATTCTGAAGCTACTTAGATACTCTCTTGCCCACCCTAGCTGCAAGGGAAAAAAACAAAACAAAACCTTCTTAGGGAACCATGTCTCCTAGTGTGTAGGAGAGGTACTGTGAGGAGATGTAGCCCCCTTCTGGACTGTGGTCCCACCAGTGGAGGTCTACTTCTCAGCTCTTCATTTTTTTCTACCCCAGAGCTGAGCACACATTAGTAAGGTTTTTAACAAATATGCATGTGTTTAATTGAATTAATTAAATCAACAAGCATTTTGCATGGATCTTCTTTGGTCCTGGCTATCTGGTAGGTGCTGGGGGGTAGGCACATTAAATGGAGTAATTCCTTCAAAAGAGCTTATATTCTAACAAGGGAGACATTAAGAATATAAACAGAAGTATACGCTGAATCAATATGAAGGAATAGCATATATAAATTAATTCAAAGTAGTTTAATGCCAGGTAGGCTTTTGGGGTTGAAACTAAATTTCAGTACAACTGAATAATTCTGGTGTTTAGCGCAATAGAGTAGTGAGCACTTCCTGACCAGCAATGAAATGGTTGAAGATGTCAGCAACCAATGTGAGTGGGGGCTCATGAGACATTAGAGTCAGAAACTTGCCTTCTGTAAAATGAGTGAGTAGAAACAGATGATCTCCAAGGTCCCTCACAGCCTTGCCATCACTTGAAATAAGATCTTTTTCACCTCTATGCCTTCACATTGTGGTTCTTCTAAAATAAGGTTACATTTTCTGCTTTCCAAGGTGCACTCCAGATTTAACAATCAATTTTCTAAGGTGTCTGTTAGATTTCATATTCTCTGTTGATACAATCTTGAAATTGAACATTACCCCAGTACAGGGAAAGTGACTTGTTCAATGTCACACAATGAATTAATGGCAAAGCTGAGGTTGAATCTGAGATTTTCCGACACTTACACTAGGACTCTTTCAGAAGACCACATTTTCAGTCTCTAGGACAGACCTGTACAGCTCTGCCATAGGCAGGGAACCAAAGGAAAACAGGCTGAACTTCTTCAGGCTGCAGAGAGGTAGGTTAGACTAGACAGCCTGAGGGCAGTTGGCTGCCCCGTCATATGACAAATAGGAGAATGGTAGTGACACCCCTACATTTTTCGTGGGCCACTCAAAATCCTTTGGTGGACTGCTAGCAGCCTGTGAGTCAATGTTGGACAGACTTCCTCTAGAATATCCAGGAAATGTAACATGGAGTATGTTCAGGGAATTCAGTGTAACCCAGAAGTCACTTATGAAGATTTAAGACAGAAGTTTGGAATCTGCAGCTAAACCTTTGCTGCTGTGTGACCATGAGCAAATCACTGAAACTTTCTGAGTGTCAGTTTCCTCATATGCAAAGTGTGCTTATTACCACGGTGTCTAGTTCACAGATACATCATGAGAATCTAATGCATGCAAGAAAAAATCAATGTATAGATCAATATCTATAAAAGTGTTTTTGGAACTTAAAGCACCATATAATTATCTGTTACTAGTCTCAAAGTATAAATGTGTTAAAAGAAAAAAATATATAAAAATAGCTTGTAACCCTAAAAGCTGCTTAATTATAAGAAACAAGCTTGTTCCTAAGGAAGAGAAGAAAAATGTACCACTTTTATTTTCCCTCAAGGTAGGGGACTGTGAGTGTGTGTATGTGTGTGTATGTATGTATGTATATATGTATGCGTGTATGTTTATATGTGTATGTATGTATGTATGTATGTATGTGTATGTGTATACCATACAATGAGATTGAGTTCATGTTTTGGTCAGCATGTTAAGCTAGCGTACTATGTGTCTTTCATTTCTTCTTTGTTGTTGACATTGTTCTTCTCTAGCTTAGGGATGAAGCAGGGATAGATTTAAAACTAAAGGGCTACAACAATCAAAAGTACTAATATGTTTGAAAGATCAAAGTTTAATTTTCTTCTTACATTTATTACATATAATTTATCCTATATACATATATGTGTTTATATACATGTGTGTCCATGTCTGTGTGTCTGTATGTATCTATTTGTCTGAGTCTCTGTGTATACATACATATATATCACCTCAAGGAACTTACCTTCTACTGTGGGAAATGTGCATATTTACTGGCAAGTATGACACGACAGTATGAAGAAGAGTGAGGTCACTAGCAATTAAAGAGATTAAGAAAGTTATATAAAATGACTACAATACAAAATGGAAACTGACCATGATATCAGAAAATTTAAAACCGGGGCGGCCAGGTGGCGCAGTGAGTAAGAGCGCTGGCCCCAGAGTTGGGAGACCTGGGTTCAGTTCTGGGCTCAGATACTTAACACTCACACAAAATAACTGGCCGTGTAACCTTGAGCAAGTTACTTAACCCCAATTCCTTAGGGGCAGCCAGGTGGCACAGTGAGTAAGAGCTCTGGCCCCAGTGTCGGGAGACCTGGGATCGGTTCTGGCCTCTGATACTCAGCAGCCACACAAAAATAATGATAACTGGCAAGTTTAAAACCAAGTACTCCTCAAATTTTTGAAGTGGAAAAGATTGTTTCCATAATGGGTATCCTCAGGAAGATTTTGTGGACCAGGTCTCATCTCATCTGAACCTTAAAGGATTATTACAAATTCTACAGGTGGTGATGAGTAGAGAAGAATGTGCTCCTGCCATTGGCAAATCAGTAAGAAAACATGATGAAAGTCCTCTATGAGGAAAAAAAAAAAACTAGAGTTAGAACCTGTCCAGAGTCAGAAATGCTTTTCGACCCAAGTCTAGTGAAGGAAGCAAGTGGAGACTTATTTCTGAATTGCACTGAAATTTCCTAAGCGGAAGAATGACAAGGTCAGCATTCAACTTCAGGGATATCACTGTGGTCCCTTGGTGGATAGATCAAAGAAGGGAAAAGTTTGCATCATAGATTTAGATCTGAAAGGGAGCTTAGTGCTAACAACTTTGTTTTTCATTTAATAAGATTGGGACCCAGGAAAGTTCAGTGACTTGCCCCAAACAGTAGAGATACAAAGAGGCACAGGCTGAAATTGAACTTGTGCCTGGGGTAATTCTGAGTTTCACCCTCAAAGGTCTATATACTTTCTCTTTTACATACATATCTTTCTTCCCCAAAACAAAGAAGCAATCATGAGGTAATTGCTTCACTCCAAGGAAGATAGGATTGAGGATCTGCACTAGGATGGGGAGCCACTCCACATCCCTCTCCTTCCCCTGCCCTCTCTCTCTCCTTGTCTTTCTCTCCCTCATATATATATATATAGTATTTACATAATTATTATATAACATATCATATACAATAAAAATGTAATATATATAAAATAAATATTAAGAAAGATAATAGATCCAAGACATGCTGTGGAATCAATAAAACTTGACAATTGCTTGGATATGGTGGATGTAGGAAAGGGAATAGTCAAGGATGTCTTCAAGCAGTGACCCCAAATTGCTGGAAGACTGATGTTCCCCCTAAGAGAAACAAAGAAGCTATGCAGAAGAGTGGGATTGTGGGGAGTGGGGGCAAAGTAAGAAAGTATTGAGTCTGTGATGCTTAGGGAATCTCCACATTTTCACTTCCCAATGGGCACTCCACTCTGGCTATGCAGACATCACCCCAAGACAGTGTTGTATGGTGGAGAGGGAACTAATATCAATTCCAGAAGACCTAAATGCAAGTTTCACCTCTGTCACATACTGGCTATGAGACAAGCAAGTCACTAAATCTTTCAGACCAGAGGCATCAAACACAGGTGGGTACCATCCTCCCCATTGGTGCATGAATGACATTTTAATGTAATTGGGAAATATTTACCAAAACAAATAAAAATACAATAGAACATAGATAATATTAATATGTGATTTTCTATGTCAAAATGTGCCGGGTTGGCAGAGATCTTTCTGTACTGTGTAATAGACTCCCTTTCTCTTTGAGTTTGACATTGTTCTAGGCAGCTCCCCTAAGATAATGTTACAGAGAAGTTGCTGCCCAGCACTGATAGTTTCCTCACCTGGGAGTTCATGAACCAACAAAATGACAGGATTCCTTCCTATTGAATCCCTATGAAGATGTGGCAATTATTCACATAGAAATGATGGCTGAGGGGCGGCCAGGTAGCACAGGGAGTAAGAGCACCGGCCCCAGAGTCAGGATGATCTGGGATCGAATCCGGGCTATGATACTTAGCACCACACACAGAAATAACTGGCCATGTAACCAAGAGCAAATTACTTAACCCCAATTGTTTAAAAAAAAAAGAAATGATAATTGAATTCTTCAGAGATGATGTTTGTTTGTATGAGAAAGACAAAAAGACAGAGACATGAAGAAAGAAGCAGAAACAAAGAGATACAGAGGCAGAGAGAGTCAGAGAGACAGAAAAAATAAAACAAGAAAAGGAAGGGTCCAGCCCTCAGTAAAACTATGTGCAAGGCTGGAACATAGATGATGATCTTGCAATGCAAGCAATATGGAGTCCTTTCTGCACTAATACTAGATGTTGTCTCATCTGTTAGCTCTCCTATCATAGGGAAATGCATTAGAAACATATACAGTCTCATTTCAAATGTAATTCAGTGCTACCCAGGTGAAGCCTGGGATGAATATTTCATACCAATAATTTTATCTTTAGGAAGGATATGTATATATTAAATATTGACTAGCATAGACATTAATACTTAATGCCGTCTCTGCCAAAATTAATGTTTTATAGTTAAGAACAATCTACAAAGGCAAATTTTATTTTGTGGAAAAGAGATACTTAATATTTAATACACTTAGTGATGGAAAAAGTACAAATTAGAAAGAAAGAACAATTCTAAATGAATAACACTATAAATAAGAATGAACTGGAGTGTGCTCCAAGATGACCTGAATTTTCACCCTACATTTCAATGTTTTATTGGGACTAAGAGACAGGCAGCATGACATAGCGAATAGAAGATTGGCTATGGAGCAGTCAGAGTTCACATCCTTCATCTGACATGCATTTGCTGGCTTCATGACCTGGAAAAATGACTGCCCTGGACAATTCCTTCAGAATTTAAGTTCCAGAAAAGCTGATGATTTGCTTTAGGAGAGGGATTTTTATCACTTGAGAATTTTCTGTAACATGAGATCAAGGTCCAATACCTAATCCTATCCTATTATGATTTCTAACAAGAGAAAAATAATCTTTTTTTCTTAACATCACTTGTTCCTTTCATGCTATATGTCTATTAAACACCAATTTCCATAGACTCCAGGGAATCTAACTGCTTTAGCTAAAGGGTGATGGAGAAACTTGTGGTGGGCATTAGTGGGGAGAGTCTTAGGCATATTATCAATGAAGAACTGTTTGCAGAGAGCCAGATGAAGGATGTCATTAAGGAGTGATATAATCAGAGAAGGAGGTGATCTGGTCATGAACTGAGAGCAAAGGACAAGACATGGGAGACCACCACACTCTATGTAGACCTATGAAGAGTATCAACTTTCAGTGACCTAGAGAAAGCCTCCCTTGAGTTTGAGGGCACAAACTTTGGAGAATTCATATAAAGACATGAAGAAGAGTTAGACAAGGTGAGAAGCCATGATCAAGTTGTGTGCTGAACCTAGGGTAACAGTAACTATGTAACTAAGATCCACCACAGATATGCTAGTGGAGTGGAGAAGCATTTAGGCTCTTCTGAATCACTCACCATAAATTAAAGTTTCATTAATTATCTCTTATAATAGAGACTTGCATTTGGGGATATGTAGATCTGTGTTTATGTCCCACTTCTGATACATCCTACCAGAGTGACTCTAATCAAGCTATATATATATATATATATATATACAGGACTACAGATATATATATATATATATATATCTGTAGTCCTGTGACTAGTCCATGGTATCCACAATCTAGAGGATGCCGACAGGATCTTAAAAATGCAAAAGGAGATAGAAAAGAGGGCGAAGCCAAGATGATGGATTAGAAGCAGGAAATTCCATGACCTCCCCCCACAACCACCTCAAATACCTATAAAATATGACTCTAAACAAATTTCAGAGCTACAGAACCCACAAAGTGATAGAGGAAAACAAATCTCCTGCAGCCTGGTAGGCTGTCAGAAAGGGCTCATCACAGCACACTGGGAGGCTAGGGCAGTCCCGGGTGAGTCAAGTGGTTTTGGCCCCAGGGAGGCAGTGTTGTCCAGAAAAGACTTCAGGAGAGTGAATCACCAGCAACTGTGCCAGTTTCCAGACTTTTCAAACCATAAACACCAAAAAGAAGGTAAAAGATCAGTCAGGAACTCTGTTGGAAAGGAAGGGCACAGTCTGGCTCCTGCCCCCAGGGCAGGAGGGAGCAGAGGCAGGGCGGCTTACTCTCATTGAATTTGACTTAAGGAGGGAATAACATACACACTAAATTGGGTATCTTGCCCTACAGGAAAGTAGAGGGGAAGGGGATAAGAGGGGGGATGATAGAAGGGAGAATAGATTGGGGGGAAGGGTAGTTAGAAGCACACACCTTTGAAAAGGGACAGGGTCAAAATAGAAAGTAGAATAAGGGGGACAGGATAGCATGGAGGGAAATATGGTGATTCTTTCACAATATGTTTACTATGCAAATGTTTTGCATAACTAAACATGTATAGCCTATATTGAATTGCTTTTCCTTCTGGTAGGGGTGGGTGATGAGGGAAGAATGGAAAGAATATGGATATCAAAGTCTTAAAATCAAATGTTAAAATATTTATTATTATTATTATCATTATTTGTACATGCAACTGGGAAATAAGATATACAGGCACTGGAGTATAGAAATATGGAAATCCATCTTTCCCTACTAGACAGTCAGAGGGGATAGGGAGAGGATTCAGTAGAATCACTATTTTGGGGTGAGAGGCAGGTGAAAGATGAGGAGAAAATTTGTAACTCAAAATCTTGTGGAAATGAATGTTGAAAATGTTGAAAAAACATAAACAAATTAAATAAAAAAATGCAAAAGGAGGCTTGGCCAGTTAAAGCAAATGGGAGAGAGGGATGAAAGAACTTATCCTAAGATTACCAAAATGTTTCAGTCACTGGCACTGAGCTCTTATCATCTGTTTTCCTCCACTCATCAACTTGTCCTGTTTCTTTATCTCTTGGAATGATCCCTCGCCAGCTCCCAGGAGTGGCACTTTCCTGGACTTCCAACTCTCTTCCACAAAGGTGGGACAATGAAACTTAATTCATCTTTTTATCATGCTCTACATTTGATGGCTTAGTAGATAGAACCTTGCACTAGGAATCCAAACAGCAGAGGATGAGTCTTGTTCCAGGTACTCACTGGTAACATTACTCTCACCCAAATGCTTGCTCACTTCATCTCACATCTATAAAATGGGGATTTTGGTGAGGACTAAATGGCAGAATTTATTCAGTGTTTTGTCCAAACTTTGAGAACTATGAGCATTTCAGCTTATTGTTACTAAATCTTCTCTGGTATCTGAACAGGGTAAGTGGGAGGCAGGACCACAGTCTCTGGGCTCTAGGTAAATTCCTGAGCCAGGGCCTGGGTTCTGTCACATGAAACCCAGTTATTCATCTCTTCCTTTGCCTCTCTAGCTCGTACTAAGGTGCATTGCTATCTCTCACTGTCCTGAGGGCTTTCACTCACCTGACTTTACAGAACTCAATATTCCAAAAGGTGTATGTGTGTTTGTGTGAGAACACATGTTTATATGTGTGTGTGTTTATATGAGTGTGTATGTGTTTGTGTGTGTGAGTATGTGTATTTATGGCTTATTTGTGAGTGAAAAGAGAGTATTTACATTCAGAAATAACAAACTACAGTGAAATCATGGGAAGTATCTTTGCAAAGGAAACCTTAGGTCCAGCCTTCTCAAAACCCATGCTGTCTCACTTAATTTGTCACTAAAGTTCTTTGGACACATCCTGGTTCCTGATACTCTACAGGCCCAGAGCCCCATCCCACCATATCAAGGTCACATCCTCAGTTGCAACCTACAATGGTATCTTCCATAGCATGTTACTCTTAAGTTAAATTGTGTGTTTTCATAATTAGATACCTTGGTTTGTACTATGGGGCTCAATTCAATTCTGCTGAATATAATTAAATTCAGCTCAAATAAAGAAGCATTTATTAATCACCTACAATGTATCAGGCAGTAGCACAGATACTAGGAATACAATGAAAAAAAAGGAGAACCTTCTTTCCTCTCTAAAAGCTTGTATTCCACTTCATAATCAACCAGAATTTTCCCCGATTGAATGACTGCCTTTATATCCTCAACTCACATTGCTATATGATGTCTTAGCTTATTCAAAGTATTTCCCTTTGCCCAATGGATAGAGAAGGGAACTGAAAGAACAATGACATGAAGAAAGACCTCCCTCTTTCCTGGACTTCTCAGCTTATCATAATAGGAACCAGAGTAATATCTCATTGTATGAAGTGCCTGAGGGATTAGAAAGTTTTCCGCACGATGGTCCCACATTATTGTAGCCCGAATTTTTGAACATGAGGAAACTGAGTCCCAGGGCAGTGAAATGATTTTGTCAAGGTCTCATTACTCATAATTGTCAAATCTGGGTCTTCTGACTCTAAATCGACGGTTCGTTCTATTCTCCTACCTGCTGAAATGCAGAACATTCCCAGGATTTACTAAAGAAAAATTTTCCCCCAGCTTCTGCAGAAAAGATTCATTATTAGATTAAAAATTACTAAAAAAACTAGACATCAGTCTGGCAGAAACTAAGTAGAGAACAATATTTCACAATATATACTAAGAAAAGCTTTAAATGGGTATATGACTTGGACAGAATGAATTATATCATAAACAAATTGGAGAAGCAGGGAAGAAACTGCCTTCAGATCTATGAAGGGAAGATTTCATAACAGGGAGATTCTCTGAATATTAAATTGATAATTTTGATTAGATTATAATGTACTACTAAATTATAGTATTTTAATTTTAATATATTAATTAAAAATTTTGCACAAGCAAAACTAATGAAACTAAAATGATAAAGGTAGTGGGTAAATAGAGAAAAATATAGCAACTTTTTCTGATGAAGGTCTTATTTCCATGATAAATAGGTAAATGAATCAAATTTATAAGTATAATTCACGCTCAATTGATAACTCAAGAGGCAGTTAGATGACTCAGTGGATAGAGCACTGGGCCTGAAATCAGAAAGACCTGAGTTCAAATCTTACCTCAGATACTTAATAGCTGTGTGACCCAGAGAAAGTCACTTAACTACTGTTTGACTTAATCATTGGAGAAGGAAATGGCAAAACCCTCCAATACCTTTGCCAAGAAAACCCTATGGACAATGGAGTCCACAGGCTCATGAAGAGTCAGACATGACTGAACAACAACATGACTTTTTTGGGGGGTAGCTGGGTAGCACATCGGGTAGAGAGGCAGGCCCAGTGTCAGGAAGATGAGTTCAAATCTGACTTCAGACAATTGCTGTGTGACCCTGGGAAAGTCACTTACCCCATTTTGCTTCACTTTTTGCATCTGTAAAATGGCAAACTACTCTGATATCTTTTACAAGTTAACCCCAAATGGGATCATAAAGAGTCAGTTTCAAGAGAAACAATTAAACAACAGCAATTGATAAATCAGCAAAGATGTGTATAGGCAGGTTTTAGAAGAAGAAAGCTAAGCTATTGATAAACACATAAAAATGCTCCAAATTATCAGTAATTGAAGAAATACAAATTAAGCAAACTATAAGGTTATACTTCCCATCCAACAGGTTGTCAAAGTTGCCCCCAAAATGGAAAGTCACAAATATTGGCAAAACTTCAGAAAATTTTTGGTGACTTGTTTTCTGAAGGACAACAAAACTCTGTTCTAGATCTTGTCTTAAACACAATATAACAATATGTGTCACACCAGTGTGAATCCTCGGCTTATGACAAGCCTCTGAGGCAGTTTGTGTCCATGCTTTTATTCTAATTGTGTGGATGAAGAAATTGAGGCTCCGAAAGTGTAAATGACATGATGAGGGGGAAATAGCCAAGAATTGGAGAATCTGCTACTTGACTATGGTCTCCTGACATATTCCTGCCATACTCCATTCCACCATTTAAGCTTTTTTTTTTTTTTCTGGTGTATGCATGGCCCTGCAGAACTGCAATTGGGCATGGGGATGGGGGATGGGCCGAAGGGTAGGAAGGAGGTAAGGTGAGAGAAACTGACTACAGGTCTCTGGGATCCCCAAGCTCTCTGCTCTCCCCATTGACCCTGCCATGAAGAGCAGAATTTGATCAATGGGAGCTTTTTGCATTAGGGCAGAAGACCTGGCTTAATATCCTCTCTCTCCTCTGCCAATTCCCCTCCCACTCCCCACTAACTGCTGATTTACCCAGAATTGATTTAGAGGAGGTCCTTTGGAATGCCCATGAGCCTTGTAGACACATCCCAGAATGACCACAGGTCTTAAGGAGCTCAGCATGCATCTCCTACATGATCCATGAGCAAGCACTCCTCTCCCTGCCTCTTCCCTCCTCATTGCACTGAGCACAGTTCTGGGCACAGAAAAGGTGTCCTGTGAAGGCTGAATCATCCATGGTGTGTAGGAAAGAGTGAAGTTAGAGTTACAATAGCTGCATTTAAATGTTGCCTAAGGCTCAGATTGGCAGGATGAGCTTGGAACCTTCCTCATATTCTCAAATTTTTAAATTGGAAAAAAACCTTAAAGCTCAGCTGAATATCCTGTTAAAGAGTTGGAAATGCCTTTTCAGTCAGACAGTCAGCACATATTTATTAAGCACCTTCTGTGTGCCAGGCACTGCACTAAAAGCTGGGAATACCCCCCCACACACATACACACACACAAAAAGCTTAACAAAAAACAAAAGAAAATAGAAAATCCAAACACCCAAGAACTTCACAGTCTATTAGAGGACACACCATGTAAGCAACTGATCGATCACATTAAATACATACAGAATATATTGGAATTGATCAACAGAAGTTAGATTTTAGAAATAATAAGGAGAATAAAAGGCTTTCTTAGAAAGCGAGCTATCACCTGGAACCTGAAGGAAAGTAGGGAGATCAGAAGGAGGAGATGGGTACAGACAGCATTTCAGGGATGTGACTGCACCCATGAAAAAGCGCAGTTGGGCAATGGAGTGTCTTTCTAAGGAACGCCAAGGATGCCAATGTCACTGGGTGGAAGAATTCCTAGGGGAAGGAGAAGAGCAAGATGCCAAATGTTGGAGAGACAGGAAGAGACCAGGTTGTGTAGGACTTTAAGAGCCAAGTGGAGAATTTTTTATTTGACCCTGGAGGTGTTCAGGAGCTGCTGGCAAGTGAGATAAATTCTCATGTGATAAAAGTGTAGTTCAAGAAATTGTCTCCTCTTGCTAGACACCAAGACCTCTTGATGTCAGTCCTCTCAGTCCTCAAGGTAACAGACAAGAGTGGGAAGAACATCATTACTGCAATCCAGTCACCTGTGCTCAAAGAAGAACCACGCTAGATGCAGGCATGCTCAGACAAGCATCTGTGTGTATTTCCATGTGGGAGCAGCTTCCAGAGCTGCCTGGGATCTGCTCACAGCTCCACCAAGGGAAGGCAGAGCAGAGTCCCCAGACCTGTGTTCAGAAAGGAGAGACCAATCACAAGAGCAGAAGCTGTTTCTCCCTCTAAAGTTTTCAGAGAGGGCAGTAAACTTGCTACTGAATGGCCAGTCTCTCACGATGGTGTCCCTGTTCTGGAACAGGGATGAGGAGGTGCATAAGGGGAATTGACCAGAAGCCCCTGGTCTCACTTTACTTTTACTAAGGGAGTGTGTGTGGGGGGGGGTGGGGGGATATAATTTTCACATTATTCCTATTACAAAAGTACATTTGAAATTTACAACAAGCTAGAAGAAAGAATAAAGATGATCTGAGAATAAAGATGAGATTATTTACTGGTACAAAAATTATATTTCGAGCTATGGAGCATAAAGAAAAAATATTTACAATTTGTAGGTAGGAAACTTGATAGACTGTGATAGCTGTCTTCAAGTATTTGAGGGGCCAATATGTGAGAGGAGCCAGATAAATAATTTCAAAGGACCCAAAGAGCAGAAACCAAAACTAGCAGTGAAATGAGACAAAATGAAGTTCAATGCGGCAGCAGGATTTGGAGAATGGGGGGGGGGGCATTGATCTTTAACCCAAATATGGATAATCCTCTTCTAAAAAAAAAATTTTTTTTTGCTTTTTTTGGAGGGGGGAAGTTGGATTCTTTCTCCTTTGTCTGTGCATTTTTTTGTGGTGATATCCTAATTATTTGTAGTCACCTCCAGCTCTGGGGTGTGGAAAATGAGGCCTCTTGCCTCAGATCTTCAGTTCTTCCCTCTAGCCTGAAACCAAAGCAAAGCCTCCAGCCTCCTGCAAGTGCCCACAGCCAGGGGCTTACTGCCCCACTGCTTCTGCATTCACCTACATGTGCTGGTTCCTCCTCTCCCCTGCTGCTCTCTGCAGCACAGCTGGGCCTGGCATTCCTGCTCAGAAGAGGCTTCCTTGATCTTCCCAGGTTCAGACTCCTAACTCCTTTCACTTTCACCAAGATAAAAGTTCTGGTGGTTGGGGGCCAGGCAGTGTCTCCAACCAGCTAACCCCAGGGCTTGCTGCTGGTTGTTTTAAGAGGCTAGTCACTTGCTGTTAAATAGCCTGGAGGTGTTTACTCTTCACAGGAACAAAACCTCCTGTTAAAAGTTTTCTTCTGATCTTCTCAAATCATCCCAGGAGGACCCCGGTTATGCCCTGGTTCTTATTTATCTCCACCCATACTTTGTTCACCCTAATGTGCTATTTTAACTCTTTTGTGGGGGAATATCTTGAGAGCTTGGAATTTTCTGACCTACTCCACCATCTTCCCAGAATCCTCTCCCTCTTTAGCATTTTTTTTAAGCAATTGGGGTTAAGTAACTTGCTCAAGGTTACACGGCCAGTTATTTCTGGGTGTGGTGCTGAGTGTCTGAGCCCAGGATTCAATCTCCAGGTCATCCCAACACTGGAGCCGGTGCTCTTACTCACTGAACCACCTGGCCACCCCCCTCTTTAGCATTTCTAGCCACAAATAGATTCTGTATGTGTCAGAAGACCACTCACCCAAAATGACTCAGAGACTCCTCAAGGTAGAAGCATAAACTTTATTACTATCTTTCTCAAGAAAAGGAGTCCTCAGATCCAACAAGAAAGTCAGAAGGGAGGAGAGCACTACAGAAGGCAAAAGCAAGATTATAAAGCCCTAACTTGGGAATTCCACACCTTCTCCACTGTCCCACCTTACCACTGGTTGTAAGGCAAGCTCACAATCTTGTTATTAATGACAACCAATGGCACAAAGCCCTCTCCATCCATTACCATAATTATCAAAAACAAGGCTCTAATTTTGTTAGATAATATACATAATACATGAGGGCCGCTTCGCAAGCGCAGTAACAACCTCAGAATACTGAACCCCCTTCAGTCCTACCTAGATGTGTCCTTATCTGGCCCTCAATGTCCCAAGACAGCTGTCTGCTTTCTGATTGGTCACATCCATCTGCTGCTGCCAGCTCCTTTTATTCTACATTATTTCATTTGTAGTATTATCTAGGTGTTCTCTGGGAATTGGGAAGCCAACCTCCTCCCAAGGCTACTGCCTCAACCTTTCCCAAGGCTACTGTCTGGTATTTTTATTAGTACTCTTGTTTCAGCGATTCTTGTAGTTCTACAGAACCTTAACCCTTTGCTACCTATAACACTACCATTCCTTTCCCCAAGCTAAAAACACCTCTAATATGGTCTCAATTTTATATATATATAGGGAAACCATATTCAACTATACAAAGTATAAGGAAGTAATAAGAATGTACATAGGATGTTCAGAATGGGGAAACTTCATTGTAAGTTATCCCTCACAATTCTAATGCTGCTTCCACACCTGAGATTTGAGATCCTGGATTTATTAAATCTGTGAGGGGAGAATTTTACTAGAATTGTAATGGTGATGAAAATACAAGAGACCTGCCTGAGCACATTTGAAATCAGAGGGCAAGTAGTCAATAGATGAGAAGAAATTGGGATAAAGAATGCACTTGAAACAATCCTGTTCATGATTCCTTAGAACAGCTTGATCTTCCAGAAAAGCTTGTGGTCCACAGAGTTTCAATGTCTCTGTAAAACTCAACTCCT
>NW_027186374.1:1275690-1323260 GCF_028583685.1 Petaurus breviceps papuanus | reverse complement strand
GAGAGAGAGAGAGAGAGAGAGAGAGAGAGAGAGACAGACAGACAGACAGACAGAGACAGAGACAGAGAGACAGAGAGAGACAGAGAGAGAGAAAGAGACAGAGAGACAGAGAGAGATATGGTTTGGTCTTAGTTTTAGAGAGGAACTTGGGTGCACTAAGGATTCAAAGAACTTCCTAGTAGTCACAGAGTCCCATTGTGTCAGTTCAGTGCTTGAATCCAAACAGATCTTACTTGTTCTCAGTTCAGCTTATGTGATTCCCACTATTCCTAACTTTAAAAGCACTTCAGGAAATCCATTGTTATGAGACACTCTCCTTATTGGTGGAGTTGAATGTTCTTCCCTGTATGAGGGGGAGGCAGAGTTGTTGAGAATTGAAACAGCTGGAGCTTTTGCCAGTCCCTTTAGGAACTTTCAAAACGAGAGTTGCCTTTGAACTTTCCAAAAGCTAATCTCCCTTTGAACCTCTTCAAGTGGAGTCCCCCTTCAAGACTTTTCAGGGCCAGTCCCATTTGGAAGTGGTCAAGCTTCAAGTCTTCTCCCAGTATGGAGTCATTCTGGGATCTCCTGGCTTCCAGCTTTGAGAGACTAGATGGAAGAGGCCAAGCCTAGTCCAGGTCACTGAAGGAGCAGACTGTGGGGAAACATGAGAGGAGTGGGCATTCTTGATCACGTCCCTTTCCCTCAGTGTTTTCACTAGAAACTTCAGAGTGTTTCGCCTTAGAGGCCATTCAAAACTCTTTCTCATTTGATGTGTTCCTTGGGCCCCAATGGAAGAACTCCTTCACTTTGCATTGGACAGCATCTATTCTCCTTTAGTCCCTTCTCTGATTTCTGCTTTGCTGTGATTTAGGAAAATTGATAAATTTTCTATGGGGATTTATCACAGAGCTGGTATTAGGTAGAAAAGGGGTAAAAACCTGGACACAGAGCTTGGGGTTCCTTTTTCCCCCAAAGTGACAAAGCATTTAGAAATTAGCTGAAACACGATCATATGCTAGAGCACACACCAGAGGCAGATGGATATCCTTTTAGCATGGAACCCCCTTCTTTCCAAGGAAAAGAGAGTGGAAGCCTCTGGCCACAGCCTTTTGCTTCCCCTCTTGGCAAGACTGAATGCATCCATTGGGGCAAATGAGGCTGGAGATGTCTATTCTGCCTTGCTTAGAGCTGCATGCAACCCCCTTTTCTCCTCCACTCACATTGTGACTTCTTGTTGTTAACTGTTACATCACATTGTCTCTGTCTACCAGCTGCTAACAAGCCTCAGGGAAGCTTGTGCATGCTTAATGGACCCCCTTGACTGAAATGTAACTTTCCTCTAATGGTTACCTTCCTGGTGGTGGGAAATGGAAGGATGTTCTCAGGGAAACTTGTGATAATTCTTACCCTGCATTATTAAAAATAAATAAACGATTTCAACAGAAACAAACAAAAAAATCCCTCCTGTCTTTCACACCCCCAGCTTGGGTGCCCTTGCAGCCCTGCAGGTATGGAGGTATGGTGTAGGCAGCACATTTGAGCACTAGGGACTTGTGTGGGAGGGAGAAAGAAGCAGGGAGAAATGGGCCAAACTGTAGTTACTCTAAATAAAACCATTTCTGCAGCTGTTGGTGGGGGAGTGAGGTCTGAACTGAGCCTGCCAGATGCTTTTGCCCCCACGTTTTTTTTTTTCTTCGCCCAGGAGCTGCTTCTGTTGCTACCTGCCAGCAGATCAGCTAATAGAGCTGGGAAAAAGCGACTTTCACAGAGTCAATTGTTTATCATTCATGGCTTTTCCCCAAAGATCCGTGGCCGAGAAGTAACCCAGCACTTGGTTAATAAAAGAACAACTCTGCCAACATCTTTATTTTTATAGGCCATAGCTACATTTGGAAGGAAAAATGAGATTGGATTTACCTAATAAAAAGAAGAAGAAGATCAATTGTCTCCTCCCACCAACTGACAGTAACATTTTCAGGAAGATTTTCAATTCTCTGGGAAATGGATATTGCCTCTCCTGAGGAGGGGGTTGGAATGACGGGTAAGGGAACGCGGGTAAACATGTTCTCAGACTGAGGCAAGCTGAAATGGCCAATATTTCACTATATACTAAGCCGAAGTCTCTGTTCTCCTCTCAGAAATGTGGCAAATCCCAGTGATCTCAGGTATAGCTTTCTATGCTCTCATGGATAATAGCAATGCACCTCCAAGTCAGGAAGACCTGAGGTCCAATGTGATCTCACATATTTACTAACAGTATGAAGCTGGGCATCACACTGCCTCAGGTTTGTCATCTGTAAAATGGGTATAAAAATAGTACTTACCTCCCAAAGTTGTTATAAGGATAAAAATATTATAATATTTGGAAAACTTTGGAAAATTAAAGAAAACTATATAAATGCTACTATCATTATTATTATAATTCAGTTAACTAGTGAGAAAGGCATAGATTTTTTTTTGAAATTTCACTTTTGTACATTTTAATTACTTGAGTAGGTGGTAGGGGTGAAAATAAGGAATAAAACTGCATGAGCACCAACTCACAATTGCTCAGCCTTTGAAGGATTACAAAGACCTTTCTAAACATTATAACTGGCACCTCATAACATTTCCGTAAATGCTTGTTGATTGACTATTATTTTTGATTCTGACAACAATCCTGTGAGGTAGCTACTAGTAGTAACCCCTTTTCCAAATGAAAAAAAGAAAAACCGAGCTTCAAAGGAACTGGGTTGACCATTTCCACAAAGCTAGTAAATATCTGAAAGACACATTGCAACCAAATCATTTTGACTCTAAATACAGTGTCATAGGTCAACAAGCATTTATTTAGCAACTACTCTGATCCTTGTCCGTACTATTATTCCATGATGTTCGCAAAGGGCAAATATAGGAGTCTACTCTCAGAGGTGACAGAGACTTTGGCAGCCTCCTAGTCCAATTAAAACCCATGAGAATTGTCCTTCAGATATTCCAGACAAGTCGGCATTCAACAATGATTGAGGAATCACTCTGATAGGAAACCTCTTGAGATAGTTCATTCCAGTATTGAACAGGTCAAAAGGTGAGGACCACTCATCTCATCCTCGTTCTACCCATTGCTATTAATTCTGCCCCCTTGGTCCAATCTCAACTAGCCATAGGCCCCTAAAATCACAGATATAGAAATAAAAGATCTTCAAGGACATCCAGTTCAATGCCATGGTTTATAGATGAGGAACCTGAGTTTAGTGCTACTTGATAGTCTTCCGAATAACAAAGATAATAAGATCAAAGGATGTACATCTAGAAGAGACTTCAGATTTTATGTAATTCAAACCACACCTTACCTTATTTTACATATGAAATGGTCAATCTCATGGCCCTTCAAATGGTTAGAACAGTAAAAACTAACATTTAGGTGTAGAGAGAATGTTGGAGTTCTTATTCTAACTGCTAATTTTACTGAGGAAGAAAGTGAGGTCCTCTGGGGGAAAATAAAATTTAAAAAAAAGCCAAGTATCATAACATCTCTAAGTCTTCCCACTTGACTAAGTACCTCCACTTCCTTTAAGTGACAATTTTTTTTTTTACCTAAACTTGGGGCATTTCAACATGCTGGTTGTCCTCTTCTGGATATGTTTCAATTTATCAATATACTTCTTAAATGAAGGGTCTAGAAATGATGAGAGACCTCCAGATGTGAATTTGATCATAAAAATTACTATAGTGAAAGGGAAGGTCAAAATACAAATTCAGAAGATGATGATAGAAAATAGCTACAAGCAAAGCCTCAAAGAAAAAAGGAGATTGAATACACACTCAAAAAAAATAACTGCTGGACTTGCTAAAGAAAGAAAAAATGATTAAAATTCAAATAAGTGTAATAAAGGAACAATTGGGGGGAAATGAGAGCAATCAATGCACAAAAGTTATGAAAAGAGAACCAGCAGCTTGGTAAAAGAGGAAAAACAAAAACAAAATACTGAAGAAAATATTACCTTAAACAAACAAACAAAAATGTCCAAATGGTATAAAACCTCATTTAGAAAAAAATCTTTTTTAAATTAAATTTTATGTTTATTTTTAGTTTACATCCCTCATTTCCATAAGATTTTGAGATACAAATTTTCTGCCCATCTCTCCCCTACCCACTACCCCAAAACAGCAATACCTGAATACCCCCTTCCCCAATTTGCTCTCTCCTATATCCTCCACCATTCCCCCTCTGACTTTCCAGTAGGGCAAGATGGATCTCTGTGCCCCAGTGCCTGTATGTCTTATTTCCCATTTGATTGATATAGATAGATAGATAGATAGATAGATAGATAGATAGATAGATAGATAGATAGATAGATAGATAGATGATAGATAGATATAGATATAAAACATTTCATTTTAAATTCCAGATTCTTTCCCTTCCTCAATCCTCACCCACCCTTACTGGGAAGATAAGCAGATCAATATAGGTTGTACATGTGTAGCTATGCAAAACCTTTCCATAGTGGATATATTGTGAAAGACTGACTATATTTCCCTCCATCCTATCCCACCTCCCACTTGTTCTGTTCTCTACTTTGACTCTGTCTCTTTTCAAAAGTATATGCTTCCAACTTCCCTCCCCCCCCAAACTGCCCTCCCCTTTATCGTCCCCCCTCTCATCCCATTCTCCCCTACTCCTCTATAGGCTGAGATGCCCTATTTAGCATGCATGTTATTCCTTCCCTAAACCAAGTTCAATGAAAGTAAATTTAACTCATTCTTTTTACCTTCCTGTTCTTCCTGTCCATTGTAACAGTTTTCCCTGGCCTCTTCAATATGAGATAATTTACCCCATTATTTCTCTCCCCAGCTCCTCTCATTATATTCCTCTCTCACCTCTTAATTTCACCTTTTAAGTATCATCCCTTCCTATTGTATTGGTCCTGTGCTTTCTGTCTATGTATACTTGTACACATATATACACACACTCACATATTTATTCATATGCCCATATATCCTCCTATATGGACATATACATATATGTATACATATGTATATATATTCATATACATAATATATATATATATATACACACACACATTTATATTTCCTTCAACTATTGTCATACTGAGAAAAGTTTCATAAGTTACAATGATCGTTTTCCCTGTAGGAATGTAGATAATTCAACTTTGATAAGTGCCTTATGATTTCTTTTCCTTTTTACTCTCTCATGCTTCTCTTCCTTCTTGTATCTGAACATCAAATTTTCTATTCAACTCTGGTGTCTTTATCATGAATGCTTGAAAGTCCTCTATTCCATTGGATGACCATATTTTCCCCTGAAACATGGTACTCAGTTTTGCTGGGTAGGTGATTCTTGGTTGTAATCCCAGCTCATCTGACTCCCAGAATATCATATACCAAGACTTCAAATCCCTCAGTGTAGAAACTGCCAGATCCTGTGTTATCCTGATTGTGATGCCACAATATTCAAACTGTTTCTTCCTAACTGCTTGTAATATTTTCTCCTTGATCTGGGAACTCTGTAACCTGGCTATAATATTCCTAGGAGTTTTCTTTTTGGGATCCTTTTCAGGAGGTGACTGGTGGATTCTTTCAACCTCTATTTTGCCCTCTGGCTCTAAAACGTCAGGGCAATTTTCCTTGAGAATTACTTGAAGGATGATTTCTAGGTTCTTTTTTTTTTGATGATGGCTTTTGGGTAGTCCAATAATTTTTAAATTCTCTCTCCTGGATCTCTTTTCCAGGTCAGTGGTTTTTCCAGTGAGATATTTCACATTGCCTTCTATTTTTTTCATTTGTTTGGATCTGTTTAATAGTGTCTTGATTTCTCATAAAATCACTAGCTTCCATTTCCTCCAATCAAATTCTCTTCAGTGAGCTTTTGAGATTCTTTTTCCATCTCGCAATACACTGGATTTTTAAGTCATTCTTCTCCTCATTGCATTTTTGAGCCTCCTTTGCCATTTGAGTTAGTCTATTTTCCTTTCCTTTTCTTTTCTTTTTTTTGCTTTTTGGAGGGCAGTTGGGGTTAAGTGACTTGCCCAAGGTCACGTGAATAATTTTTGTGTTAAGTGTATGAGGCTGGATTTGGACTCAGGTACTCCGGACTCCAAGGCCAATGCTCTATTCACTTCATCACCTGACCACCCCGGGTTAGTTTATTTTTTAAGGTGTTATTTTCTTCAGTCAGGTTGTTGACTCTCTTTTCATGATTTTCTTGCATCATTCCCATTTCTCTTTTCAATTTTTCCTCCACTTCTCTAATTTGGTTTTCAAAACCCTACTTAAGTTCCTTTATGGCTTGTAACCAGTCATATTTTTCTTGGAAGCTTTTGGTGAAGAATTTCTGACTTTATTGTCTTTCTCCTGCTCCATGCCTTGATCCTTTTTGTCCCCTAAAAAGAATCCAAAGGTGGACCACTGTGCTTGCCCTTCTTTCCCCACTTGCTCATGTTGCCACTCAACCACTTGACTCTTGAATTTTTTGCCACAGTAAGACTCTACTTTCAGAGAGGAGGCCTTTTTTTCTCAAATTGCTGGGGTTTTCTCAGCTGCCAAAGCTATTAGTTGGATGCTCTCTCAGAAACCTCCACTGGCTCTGGCACACTTGTTATGCATCCCAGGATCTCCACACAGGATAGGGATCCTGATCTAAGCAGGGTAAAGCAAGAGTGATCTCCCCTCAGACTGGTCACTTTTCCCCCTACAATCTGTAGGCCAGGAGCTCTGAAGCAGCCGTGTTGTTTCTGCTGCAGTTCCTCAGCCACTTCTCATCCCAGGGCCAGAGACTGGACTGCACTCTGGGACTCCCTCTTCCCATATTCCACTGACCACTTACTTTGTCTTTGGCATTTATGAGTTGATAATTCTGGAAACCACCACAGCTGCTGGTGGTCCAGTCTCCTGGCATCCCTCTAGCTATGGCTGGTTGGGCGTCCCTGAGGCCAAAACCTTAGACTCATGTGGGGCTGGGCTCATCTCCCAGTGCTGTGCTGGACCCATCCTGTCGGTCTGCCAGGCTGTCTTTAGCGGAAAATTATTTTCTTTCTGTCACTTTGTGGGTTCAGTAGCCCTAAAGGTTCTTTAGAGTCATTTTATAGGAATTTGAGGTGATTATGGGTGGAGCACAGGGAGTCTTCCTGCTTCTGTGCCACCATCTTGGATCCCTCTGACAAAAAATTCTTAAAAATTAGAATTGGAAGATAATGCCACCATGAGACATCAAGAAACAGTCAAACAAAGTCAAAAGGATGTAAAAAAATAAATGAAAATATATAATGTCTCCTTAGAACAACTGCCCTAGAATAGAGATTGGAGGGAGATAATTTATGAATTATTGGACACACTAAAAGTTATGATGAAAAATAATTGACACTTTGTATTTCAAGAAAGTATAAAGGAAAACTACCCTCATATCTTAGAACTAGAGGAGAAAACAGAAATTAAAAAAATCAGCTGGTCACCTCCTGAAAGAGTTTCTAAAATTAAAACTTTCAGGAATATTATAGCCAAATTTCATACCTCCCAGGTCAGAGAGAAAATACGGCAAGCAGCCAGAAAGAGACTATCCAAATACTGTGGAGTTATAGTCAGGATGACAAAAGATTTAGTGACTACTATGTTAAAGGGGGTAGAACAGTTAGGAATATGATATTCCAGAAGGGAAAGGAGTTAGAATTGCAACCAAGAATATCCTGCCCAGAAAAACTGAGTACAGACAGTTCTCACCTTACATAAATTCAGATTATGCTAATTTGACATTAACTAAAGTACTCTGAAAGAAATCTATATTCCAAAAAACACCTTTGTTAACTTTATTTTGCAATAGTGTGCACGCTCTCTTCACTCCTGTCTCTTGTCTCAGCATTCCAAAGACTTTCAACCCCACCCTCCAAAAACTAAAAAGTAAATCCTCTAAGTGAAAGAAGAAGAAAGCAGATGTTAGTCCGCTAACATGACCTCTGAATCCAGACCACAGATGTGCCATGAACTGCCCACTCCACACACCTGCCAGCACTTCCAGCTTTTGCATGTCTTTTTCTGTCTGGGCTCAGTTAGCACATTTTTCCTCAGTAGTTTCATGTCCCACCCTCCCCTGTCTATATCTGTATCCAGCTCCCTACGTGTATGTCCTGTGCATGTTCTTCCTCTTGGTTCCAGCCAGAGCCCTGCATGACTGGTGCCAGACCTATGTCTTCCTTCTCCTGCTTTACTTTCTATGTATTTGAACCTCACATGTCCTTGAATCTTTTGGATATAAATACGTAATAATTATAAATTAAAAACTATATGTAATATAATGTACAAAATTACATTATAATTAAATAATATTAATATAGTAGTATATCATGCATTTAGAAATACACAATTTTATGAATATACATATATGGTTGAATCCATTCCTAAACATAAAGTAGATGTATATATGTCTGTGTATTTTTATTATCCATGTTATTTTTCTGTGTTATATATGTTAATTAAGGTGCTTTTTAACAATCAAATTCTTTGATCTTCTAGTTTGTTAGTACTTTCCTCTATTTCCAGAATATTTCTTACTTTATTTTTGGACATTATTTTATTATTTTTTCTCAATACCTTTCTCCTTGCATCACATTCATAAAGTTTATCTAATCATATTGTTTGAAATGTATGATATAATGCTATAAACCCCTTTATTTAAAAATGTTACATCAATAATCATTAGGAAAGTTTATTTTTTCTCTATTTTTGCTTTTCTACCTTAGGTATCAAAATCAAATTTGTATCATAGAAGGAATCTGATAGCACTCTTTTACCTATTTTTTTTCAGTACGTTTACATAGTGCTGCAATTAATTGTTCTTTAAAAGTTTAGTAAAATTTTCTTGTAAATCCATCTGGTCCTGGGGATTTTTCCTTAGAGATCTCATTTATGGTTTTTTCAATTTATTTTTTCTGAGATTTAAGTATTCTACCTCCTTCTGATAATCTGAAAAATTTCTATTTTTTAAAGATCCACTTGTGTTTAATTTAGATTGTCAGTTTTATTAGCATACAGCTAGGTAAAAGAAAAATTTCAAAATTGCTTCATTGTCATCTTTATTAGTTGAACATTCACCCATTTCATTTTTGAGAATGGTAATATTATTTGTTTCTTTTTAAAGGTGAAATTAATTGTTGATTTATCTATTTTATTGTTTACTCCCATAAAACAAGTTCCTATTTTCATTTACTGCTTCATTTTTTTAATTTTACTTTTATTATTTTGTCTTTAAATTTTTAAAATATTTTTTCTATTTAATTAGAGATTTTTTTTCTTTTTCTAGATTTTTTTTAGCCCAATGTCCAATTTATTGATCTGTTCCTTCTCTTTTTTTCAATTGATGTAAGTATTTAGAGATGCATTTAAATAGTTCTGCTTTTTTTCCCCTGAGTGCAAAAGTTGGCTTTAGATACTTACTAGCTTTGTGATCATTTAAATCTATTTATATTGGTCTGTCCCCAGACCAATCATTTAACTGTGTTTGCCTCAGTTTCCCCATGTATTTTTTTGTGTTATTAGTATTCCCTAATACATTGTCATTTGTGTGTGTGTGTGTGTGTGTGTGTGTGTGTGTGTGTGTGTGAAAGACCCATGTACAGTTTGGAAACAAATCTATTTTTTTCTCCATTCAGGTTTCTCTAGAGATCTACCATATAATCATATTTTTTCTAAAATTCTATTAAACTCCTTCATTTCTTTTTTTTAAACTTATTTTTATTATATTTGTCTACTTCTGAGAGGGAGAAATTTGAGTTTCTCCACTAGTACATCTTAAATATCTATTTCTTCCAGTACCTAACTTAACTTTTCCTTTAAGAATCTGGTTGCTATACCTTTTTGAGAATGTGTTTTTAGTATTTTATTTCATCATTGTCTATGAAGTCTTTTTGCATTTATCTTTTTACATTTGGTCTATTTGTGTTTTTCCTTTGTCTGACATCATAACTGCTTTCCATGTCTTTTTTTCTAACTTCAGCTGAAGAATAATGGATTTTGCTCCATTTTGCTCTTCTTTTTAAAGTGTGTTTCTTATAGGTAACTGGAGTCTGATTAATGTTTTATTCTGCTTTATGCTTCCATTTTCATGTGAATTTATCCCATTTATGTATACATGTGTAAATATATAGTATAACCCATTCCTGAAAGGAATACCCCAAGATTGGCCATCCAGGCTCTTCTAAAATGACTCCAAGTGAGGAGAACCCAATACTTTTCAAGAAACCCCATCTTAATTCTAAGTTTTGGAAAGTCTTCTTTTTTCTTTCCCTGAACTGAGACTAAGTTGGTCTCTTTCAACTTGTACTTGTCATTCTTAATTCTTCCCTTTAGAACCAAAGAATAATCTATATACTTCTTTCACATGGTATTCCTTCATTCTTTCAACACATGTATTGTGTTTCCCCTTAATCTTATTTTGTCTTTATTTTCAGTGCCCAATTTCATAAGATGATCCTCGTATGTCATGAACTCAAGGTACTTCTTCACCCTAGTTGCCCTCTTCTAAATATTTTCCAATTTATTATTGTCCTTCTTAAACTATGATGGCCAGAACTTAACAAGATGACCCAGTTGAGCTCTGAGAAGTGTCAAATGTGGTTGTTCAGTTGTTTTCAGTTGTGGCCAACTCTGTGGGTCTCCATCTTGGGTTGTCCTGTCAAAGATACTGGAGTGGTTTCCCATTTCCTTCTCCAGTTCATTGTATATATGAAAAAATTGAGGCAAACAGGGTTAAGTGACATGCCCAGGGTCACAGAGTTAGTAAATGTCTGAATACGCCCAGATCTGAACTTAGAATAATGAGTCTTCCTGACAACAGACTCTGAACTCTATCTACATAAAGCAAAATCATCACTTCCCTTTTCCAGGAGTGTAGGCCTTTGCTAATTCAATTCATGTTTTCATTAGCTTTTTTGGTTGCCAAATTACCCTACTAATTCATATTGAGATAACAATCTACTAAAACTCCTAGGTAATTTTTCAGAAAAAAAATCTGTCTTTCTAAATCTCACGCATTTTATTTTTCTGGAGTTGATTTTTTTTTCTATCGAAATATAAGGCTTTAAATTCATCGCTATTGAATTTGAAATCCTTTAGTCTGTAAACATTTTGGGGGGTCTTGAATGTAGCATTTTTATTTTCCCTCCCAGCTATAAATTTGACAAGGAGACAAGAAAGGTCTCTATCAAGCCACTGATAAAATGTGAAACAGCCAAGCTTCAGGAATGGATTCCTAGGATTCTTCCGTATAGACATTCCATTTTTTTTTATCATCTTTTTATCATCATCAACGTTGTTTCGGTTGAATTCATCATCATCATCATTGTCACCATTATAGTCTTCTTCTCCGTCATCATTTCCATTGTTATTGTTCTTCTAATAGCAATGACAACAATATTAGGTAGCATTCATATAGCACTTTAAGATTTGCCAATAATTTTACATATGTTATCTCATTTGATGTTTACAGTGATTGCTTAACTTGTACTCTTCATGTCCAGGCATTTAACCAGTTTTGAATGTACCTAATGGTACATACATCTAATCTAATCCATATCTCTCCATATTTTCCACATAAATACTAATAGATATACTTCATCCCGAGCTTTAAAAATCTAAGTAGGGAGATTCCTGACTTTCAACAGAGAAAATGTGGAATCTAAAAACTCATCTTTGATTCCTAGAAAAAAATCTAAATCAAATTGCTAAAGGCATAGTTCATAGTGCATTACTAAGAAAAAAGATGATTAAAAAGGCAGAATAGCTTCATCAGGAACAGATCATACCAGAATAATATTATCTCCTTTTCTGATAAAATTACTAAATTATATAAGGAAGTTCTGAAAAATACAACATGTTAATCTTTTAGGAGAGCATTTCATGAATTCTCTTATATCATTGATATGGAAACAATATAAAAGAGTTGGTAAAATAATAGATTCTGCAGATTGGAATATCTTTGTAGGATGCATTATGGTACAATGTAAGGATCATTGACTCTAGGTTAAGGGTTCAAATGCTACTTCTAGCCCTTATCACTTATGACACATGAAGGAATTCACTCAGTCTGGCCCCCAGTTTCCCATATGTAATGAGATGGAGTAGATGACCTCTGATGATCTTTCTTCTTCTAGATCATTTGAAGGATGGAAATATTACTCATTAATGGTTCCATGCCCACTTTGAAATATGTCTCCAGCTACATTTCTCCAGGAATTGTTGACTGACATTATGCTTCTTTAGAAATGATGTGGATATAAACATTCATATATTCTTACTACATTTGAAGATGACATAAATCTAGAAGGGCGATTGTACAACATTAAGTTTGACATGCCCAGTGGATAGTTGGAAATATGATATCGGAGGTCAGAAGGATGGTTAGGACTGAATAAGGATATATGATAATCCTCAGGATAGAGATGTTATGTGTGTTGCAGCACACAAAATAGAATGGAAGGAGAAGAGAAGATCACTCAGGACAGAGGTTAAAATCAAGATCTCTATTAACTCATAACCAATTCTGGGTTATATTGAAACTCTCTTACATTCTCTATGCATCTCTCCATTGCCATTTTGGCCATCCACACATGAATAATCACTGACCAATGTGCCATAATTTGTTGTTATTCAGCAACAAAAAGAGAATTTTGGTGTAAAAAAAGAGATGCTTTGATATAGCAACAACAATAACAACAAAAATTTGAGAATATCCAAAGCACTCCCCCATAACCCAATTGCTATCCATTGTATTCTCTTTTTCCTATACAATCAGGCTCCAGTGTCTGTTTATAACATATTCATTGATAGAGTAATTCACTAGGCTAACCATTCAAGAATATAATATGAATATATACGTATATGCACACACACACACATATATATATATTATATGTATACTTACACATATGCACATATATTTGAAATATCTTTTTTGCCAAATAATAATAATGAATAACACTGCATGACATTGTAAGGTTTACAAGGTACTTTACATATGTTATTCTATTTGATCCTCACAAGAACCCTGTGAGGGTAATTCTATTTTCATTTTCATTTTATAAGTAATAGAACCGAAGCTGAGGTATTTGAAATGATTTGTTCAAAGTCAAATAGCTAATAAAGTGTCTGAGAGAGGATATGGTCTCAGGCTACATGGTTCCAAGGCCAAGGCTCCATCTACTACACCATTTAGGTGCTTGAAACCTTGAATTTTGTGGAATATCTACTTTACAGGCAGCATGCTTTATCCTTGTTCTTAAGGTGATCCCACTGTACTCTTGAATTTGAGAAATTTGGGTAGAATGATTGACCCTCAATGCTACTGACTCCCAAAATAGAAGACAGACAATGGACGACAGGAATGCCAGAGTGGGATTGACAAGATCAAAAAGGAAATTGAGTAAAAGATGAGACAGGTGGACAGGTAAAGCAGGAGGAAGGCAAATGAGAGTGTGAGGGTGTGGAATTTGGAAGTGGAGTCATTTTTCTAATGTTTTGCTTTCAACAGTGACCTACATGAAAAGGGAATGAGACATTCCTTCAGGCCACTCATAAATGTTTCCAAGAAACAAACAAAAATATTAATAATCCTCTGCTTGGAAGCAATGGCCAAAGTGTGCTGATGAGAGAATGGATCAGAAATTCCAGTTTTTCATTATGTTTTCATCTCCCTTGTTCACTGCTGTGGACTGCTAATCAAAGAAGGAAGATCCCATGAATTACATAATATGAGAAATTGCCTTCACATGAAAAAGGGAACTTGCCTTCTATTATATCTGAGCCCATAAGATTGGCTGTTGTGCACAGTCAGCCAATACTAAGGTATGGCTCTCAGTACAGTGGAGTGGGTCTGAGTCCCAGCTCAGCTGTTTACTACTTGTGTAACCTTGGACAAATCCCTTGACTTCTCTTGGGCCACTATAAAGAAGATGACTAGAGAATATTTAAAGTATTCTTTGTTCTGGCACTTTTGTTTAAATGAGAAGTTCAAATGGATCTTAAATACCATTTAGATGAAGGTTTTTACCTTCTTTGTACATCATGGGCCCCTTTGGCAGTTAGGCTGATAAAATCTGGGGATCATCTTTTCAAGATCAATGCAATTCCTTTTTTTAACAAAAGTAAGTGAAGGTGGTTAGAGTTAAATATAAAGATAGATGTTTTCAAACTGCCCTGAAATTAATCCAAAGACTTCTTGATATTCTATGGACACCAGGTTAAGGATCTTTGCACTAGTTCAAACTATTCCTTTTACAGAAAAGGAAACTGAGGCATAGAGAAGTTAATGATTAGTTCATGGCCATGTGTGCCACTAGTGACAGAGGTGGGACCTGATCCTGGGTCCTCTGATGAAAAATTCAATAATTCTATCACTGAAACATATGTCATAAAGGCTTTCCTCATTTTGACATCCTATGTCCAAATATTACTCCAAGGTACTTTCTCCCTCCCTAAATTATAACACATTTATTATTTTACATGTATGCATCTATATTTTTGTCTTCTCCAATATAATGTAAGCTTTTTGAGGGCAGGAACTGTTTTATTTTGTCTTTGTATGCTCAAGGACTTTCATATTTAATAATTCCTTGTTGATTGGTTGATCAATTGGCTACATATTATGAGTTCACTCTCAATTCAATCATTTCATGTACCAAGGGCCCTTCTGATGCTATAATCTTCTGGTCTTTATTTTAAGGCCCCTTCCCACTCTGCTACTCTATGTGCTAAGACTTCTTTTAGTTCTAACTTTGTATGATTCTACATCAAATAACTTTTTGCTTTGTCTTCCCCAGAATATCTTCTAAGAGGCAGAGGATAGGGTTTAAAATTACATGGTTCTCAGAAAAAGTAATGAAAAATAAATAGATCTTATTGTCCTGGGGCTATATTTTACAAATTTCTTTCCTTCCCAACAATCTTGTGAGGTCCATAGTAAGTTATCCTCCCATTTATAGAGGTGGAGAAACTGAGACCCAGAGAGGTAAAATAAGTTGCCCAAGGTCACAAAGCTAGTTAAAGTTAAGTGAACACTCCAAGGGTGATGTTAATAAAAGTGGTAGCTCTATGACATATTATTTTATTTAATTAAAGATTTGGTCACAAATATCTAAAAAGAATATCCTAATATTTGTACATTTATTGAATTAGCAACATTATCATAGAAGAGATTTTTGTTTTCATTCTTGTATCCCATATGTCTCTCCTCTTCCTGACTTTTCCATGCCTTCATACCCCATTCCCAGATGCATGGGGATGAATTGAGACTATCAGGGCAGATATTGAATAGTGACAATTATACAGAGCCAGGTGAGAGCAGAGGAATCCCCACAGAGTATGGGATCCAAAGCACTTTGTTGGGGTGGTATCCAATAAAAGATCAAATGAAGTCTAGAAATGCCTTCAGTAGTACTAGAGAATCTTGGCCTTGACCTTGAGAGAGAGATGGCTTTTTTAATATTCATGGAATTTAAGGATCCCCCTGTATTGGCTGGGTTTTCTGATTGATTGTGTTAAAACCCAGAGCTTGTGAATCCCATTTGTGGGATGGACTTGTTGACGTGAAAAAAGAGGGCTGAAATGGGAGGAGCTGGTGATGTGAATTTAGAGAGGCACAAGCAGAGAGAGAGAGGCAGAAGAATTTTTGGGAAGCAGCATCACAGAGGCAGAGACTGAGAGGATTGCTGAGGGCCAGTTAGAACTGCCTAGGACTTTTGAGAGCTGCCACCCAGAGCTGCCAAGCACTGAGGAGACATGGCTATTATGCTAGTACTTTGTCTGTCTGTTTTGATGTTGTTTTGCCAGATTTGTCTAATGGTAAAGGACAGTCCTTTTGTTGCAGAGGTCCTGGAACCTTGCTGCTGGTTCAGGGGTCCAGAAACTGTTCTGCAGACAGAGAATGAATTCAGTCCACTGGTGAAGGACAGTGCTGTTGTTGCAGAGGTTCTGGAAGCTTGTTGTCGGTTCAGAAGCCCTGAAGAAGGATTTTCTTGTTGTATATATACAGAAATCCTAGAAGAGGTTTTGCTAATGTTTCAGGGGTCCTAGGACTGATCTGCAGACAGAGAATGAATTAATTAGGACACTGACAAGGTATCTTGAGGTCTTGCTAAGCTTAATCCCCCAAGGAACAAAGATTGCTGAGAACTTGCCTCAGGTCAAGATGAAGAAAATACCTCTCTTTGGGTATTAAATGCTGTGCTTAAGTTTGTTATAACTCTGGGGTAGATGGCCTTTTCAGTTGTGATCAAAGGGTGGGAAACTTTTCACTTTTTTGTGCTCTGTGACTGACCAAATGAATGTACTTTGCTTATGATTGGAAACTAATCTCCACTTGAGAAGAGGGGCTTTGTGATTGACTAAATGAATGTACTTCTTAGGGGTGGAGTAGTACTTATAAGAGGGCCTTTGTCATTGACTAAATGAATATAATGCCCAGCGGTGGAGTAGTACTTGGAAATTATTGAATTACACTTGGTGAATGCTGTATTTTGAATTATGATGTACCTTGATTTTCCATGAATATTTTGCTTTTGTTATGTAATAAAAGAGTGATCACTATACTGACTAATCAGAATCTTTAAAAAAAAAAAAGGCTGTTCACAGTAGCAGTTCTTCTGGAAAGCTTCTGTGCATGACATTACAGATTTAAATCCTACTTCTGCCACTTATTAACCATGTGAACGTGTGCTTAACACTTCTCTGGAAACGCAGAATGCTTATATATGTGTATGTCATATAACACATGTATACAATGCATGTACACACATATACACATATATCCATATGTATTGCACATGTTTATGTGTATATGCACACATATTTATATCTCTTAGAAAAATTGTTGTGAGTTACAAATGAGACAGTGATTGTAAAGGGCTTTGTCAGTCAGTTAGAAAGATTTTATTCAGCATCTATGATGTTCCAGGCACTGTGTCTAGTGCTAGAGACCCAAAGAAAGATAAAGATAGGCACTGTTCTCAAGGAACTCAATCTAATATTGGAACCTACATGGAAATATCTTTATACAACAAGTTAAATGGAGGATATATTAGAAATGATCAACAGAAGGGAGCATTATAATTTAGGATTATTAAAAATTTTATCAAGGAATATTAGCATTATTTACAGTTGAAGGAAATAAAGTCACTTTAACAATGTCACATGGACACTCTTGAGGAAGGCAGGAGAATCACAGGTTTCCAAATCTGTGTCTCTGGCTTCAAGCCTGGTAAGGGTTTCTTAGTCACATTATAGCACATGTGCCCAGACAATTTAGAAAAATCAGTTTGAAGGAGAAAAATGAAAGAGGACCTAGACTTGAACACTTTGTATGAGTCGGATTATACAGAATATGTGGATGTTGGGCTTCATAAAGATTGTTAGCACTGTTTGGAGGCAGAGCAGCTGATTTTCCAGTGACAGAAAGGCATGGGACCAAAAGCTCCTCTGTTCCAAGTCAATTTTTTTAAACTTATCAATGGATGGCTTCTTCATTGCATATGTTCAAAAACTCACATGTGGAACCCATCAAGATGCACATTTTTCTTCATCTTTTATTGGCTCTCAGCATCACCTATTTGACAGATTTTTCAGATGATCGTCCTTCTCTTTGAGACTCCAGTTCTTTCCTCACCAGCCTTTTCCTTCCACAGCATGTTGACTTTACATCCTACATTATTATAAACATTAAGATCTTCTCATGTGTTCTCCTTTAATTCATTCCCTGCCCCCTCAGAACCTTTGTGTCTAATTAACCCAACCTCTCCTTGTCCCTCCTGCCTCTGAAGACGCCCCAGTACTTGTTGCTTAGTCATTTCAGTCACGTCCAACTCTTCATGGCCCCATTTAGAGTTTTGTTGGCAAAGACACTGGAGTGGTTTGTAATTTCCTTCTCTAGCTCATTTTATAAATGAGGAAACTGAGGCAGACAAAGTTGCATAACCTGACAGGGGTCTGCCAGCTAGTAAGTGAGGCCAGATTTGAAGTCCAGATGAGCCTTTCTCATGTCTGATCAAGCACTCTATGCACTCTGGCGCCACCTCGCTGCTCTCATACCACCTACGGTAGCTGTGATTTGTCCTGATACTAGGGTTTACAGATGCTCAGACTACAAAGAGTCAGGAGAACTGGATTGAATCACAGGTGGGATATTTACTATCAATAGGAGGAGTTATTTTATGTACCCATGCCTCATTGTACCCAACTGTAACATGTAACTAAGGATCATTAAAAGGAAAAATCTTTGTAAATATCAAAGTCCCCCTCCTCCCAATACTAGAGAAGTAACTCAAGTTTATTCATGGATTGTGGAAAACTAAAAAAAAAAAAATAACAAAGAAAGCCAATAGAAGAGGATAAAACTAAAGAAACATGCTTTAACAATGCACGGGGTGGGGTGGGGGAAGAGAAGTAGTTATTAACCCATTTTGTCTCAGATACCCAGAAGAAATCTAATTCAACAATCATCTAGGAAAAGAAACACTGAAATCATGTATTGCAGAGGAAAGAGTGAAGACCTTAGCAGCCAGAAAGCCTCCTCTACTGTCTTACTCTTAATATTTACTAGCTAAATGAGTCTGGACAACTCACTTAACTTCTCCTTCTTAGCCTCCTCATCCATAAAATTGGTTTGTGGATAGTGAATACCTTACCACCCTCATATCCGAAGCAATAAAGGGGAGGGGAAGAGTAAAACACCTATAGAATGTCAATCATGTGCCACACATTACACTATGCATTTTATAAAATTATCTGATTTTACGCTTAGACAACCTTGGGAGGATGGTGTTCCATTTTTTTTTAGGGCAATTGGGGTTGTGACTTCTCCAAGGTCACACGGATAAGGTGTGTGTGTGTGTGTGTGTGTGTGTGTGTGTGTGTGTGTGTTAAGTTTCTGAAGCCAGATCCAAACCCAGGTCCTCCTGACTCCAGGACCAGTACTCTATTCACTGCACCACCTAGCTTTCCCACAGTGTTCCATTTTATAGTTGAGGAAACAGAGATTAAGTGACTTTGCCCAGGGTCACACAGCTGATGCCATAGTCCAGATTTAAACTCAGGTTTTCCTTACTCCAAGCCCAGGGCTCTGTTCCATTTTGTCACCATATTCCTCACAGGGAAAGGGAGGAGGGGGGAATATGAGATGCTCAAATGAGATAATGTATGTTGAGTGATTTTAAAATTTTAAAATGCTTTATATGTGTAGGAAATTGTCACTAAACCCATGATTTAAATATTTGAAGGATAATTAACCAGAAAGAAAATTATAGGAGGGACCACGCTTATAGTGATGTGTGCGTGCTTGTATCCATGAATGCATGCATGTGTGTGTGTGTGTGTGTGTGTTCTTGTGTGGGGTGTAAGTCGGGGCAAATGAAAAAATAGCTACAGTTGAAGGAATAAACTTGAAATGAAAAGAGTTCCCTCTGGTCTCTTCAATTTTATTCAACACAGTTTAAGTAAGATTAAATTAGGAAAATCTTTTTGGCTCATTAAAAAATATACTAAAATCGCGTATCAGCACCTAGTAGATAGAATAATGGGTTTGCAGTTGGAAAGACCAGAGCTCCAATCCATCTCTAACATGTAAATTCCTCATCCAAAAAACAGCACAATTTACTCCTTATTCCTTCTGCTTAACCTTCCTTCTTCCCCTCATAATCCAGGGCTCCCTTCAAGCCTGACCTCAGGGGCTACCTCCTGTAGCAGGCCTTTACCCATCCCCTCAGCCTCCAAAGATTGTGTATTGTGTGTGTGTGTGTGCATAAAGACAGAAAGAATGATAGACTAGATTATGTACCATATTTCATGTAATGCTTGCCCAACATACTATACAAATCATTTGTCTATATTGTGTATGTACATATAAACAACAAGTGAGATTTTCTGAGCTTAATGTGGTCCATTTGCACCACCCCCTGCCCCCAGTAGAATACATAAACTCCTGGAGGGAAAGGAATGCTTGCCTTTTATCATTATACCCCCAGAGTCTAACACAATGCCAGGCACATCAGAAGGATTTAATTATTTATTAATTGAATTGATAGAGTTTTCTTTAAAGGTTAAATCAAATACTCCCTCCCGGATGAGGCTTTTTCTATTCTCTGTTCCCTCCCTAAGTCATTAATCTCCCCACCCCATACAGATCACCCTTTGGATGTATTTTGAAAATATGTATGTGTGTATAAAATTTTCTCATAGAATATAAACTCCTTTCACTTTTCTCTTTATATCCTAAATACTTGGGATTTTTCCTGGTACCTAATAGTCAATTAATGGACATGGGTTTATTGATTGATCAATAAGAAGTATTAACATTCTTTTGATGACTAATAGTCTGTACCACTTGCAGGCACATTATGCTGCTGAGGTCCCAGCACTCCTTCCTGACCATGTTCGTGCTGAGTCCCTCCTGGCATGCTCTCTCTCTCCCATAGCTCTTCCAATCCTCACTTATAAGACAGAAATGAAATCATGCTATGATTAATTTCAAAGGATAAGGCATTCAAGTGCCCAAGGGCTCCACTCAGCATCTTTCTGATTTCTGAGTCTACAATACAATCTTCTTGCCTAGCCCTAGTATAAATGAGTTACCTTAACCTATTAGAATATAAGCTCCCTGAGGGCAGGAATTGCCTTTCTTGTTCATCTTGGAATTCTTAAAATGTAAGTCTATGCCTGATACCTAATCAATGTTTAGCAGATAGATAGGTAGAAAATTATAGATAGATGTGTAAGTGTGTATATTTTGAAATTCATATATACAGAATAAAAGTCTCAATACTTACATTTGAGAATATATACAAATTAAGATGATTAGAAAAAAGAAAAATATGGGAAACGATAACATGATTGTAAACTAAAGGGCAGTGGAAACCTGACTTAAATGCCTTCTTGACTTGCTACATAGGCAGGAGCAGAGCCTCTGAAAAACTGATATGATCAGGGTCTGATCTCCACTGTTCATTCAATGCTTCCTCATGGCCTAAGGGAAAGACCCCTGGTAGCAGTCTCTGTGCTAAGCATCTGAACAGGAAGAGGGTCAGAATCACTAGATTGAAGAATCTATGGCCTGAGTAAATTGTAAGAAAGCTTTGAGAAGTAGGAGGGGGGTAGGTTATGAAGAGCTTGGATTGCCAAAAGAGGATTTTTCTTTCATCCTAAAAGTAACAGGGAACCACTGACTTTATTGAATGGGAGGAAAGTCATGACATGGTCACAAATACCGTTTAGAAGGTCAATTTGACTGCTGAGTGGAGAATGGACTTAAGTGGGGAGACATTTGAGGGAGGAATACCATTCATCAGGCTATTGCAGTAATCCAACCATGAAGTGATGGGGGACTACACAAGGGGAATGTCAGTGTCAGAGGAGAGGAAAAGACATATAGGAGAGATATTACAAAGACTGAAAAAATAATACCTGGCAATTGATTAGATGTGATAGGTGAGAGAGTGCAGAATTGAGAACGGCATCTATGTCATGAACCTGAGTTCATGAGGAGGAAAATGAGACTTGATATATTGGGGAATTTAGGAAGAGAGGAGGGTTGGAGGACAAAGATGGTGAGTTCAAGTGTGAACATGGTGAGTTCCAACATTCAGGTGGAAATGTCCAGGAGGCAATTAGAAATTCAAGTCTAAGGGTTAGGTGATATTTTAAGACTTCCTTTATAACTCGCCCAGTTGGTGTCATGAATTATTTTTAGGAATTCTGTACAAAGGTAATTCTGGTGTGTATTAGTCATGTGGCCACACAATTATAAGATTTCAGATCTAGAAGAAACCTCAGAAGCCATATAGAATAATAACTTATAAAAGGAATCCCAACTCTCACATACCCATCAAGAGCTCATCCAGCATCTCCAAGGAAAGAGATGCTATTCTCTTCCCCTCCAAACTTTCTGGCAATACCTCCATGGCTTAGGCAAACTGTTCCTACACATCGTGCATGTTTCCTTCACAATTTTACCTTTTGGCATCTTTCCCCTTGTCCATATTCCAGTTCAGGAGCTACTTCTATAAAGGCTACCTGCTGTCTCCCCCAACATTCAGTTTTGAAATTACCTCTCTCTCCCAAAATCTTAATTGAAACTTAATCTGACTATCTCCTTTACCCCTATAACATTCTAGCCATCATCATGTTTATTTGCAGGCAGCTGTTGTATACTGAACAGAGAGGTGGCTTGAAGTGGGTTCGAGACACACCTGTGACACATATTGGCTATTTGTGGATCTGCATGTCACTAAACTTCCCAGTGTTCATTAAGCAACTTTCTAAGACCTAAATTGCAAGGAAGGTGCTTTTGTTGTTTGTCCCACATTTTCAAAAGGACTAAAGACATCGCTACGGTGCTGGAAAATAATGGGGGATGGGCAATGCCTTGACTTGCTTGTGAATTGGTTTTAAGTGAGGCAGAATTGTGCAAAGTCATTGGTCTCACACTCTGTGAGTAATCGAAACACAGGAACAAGACATAAGTCAAGACAACTGGAGATAGCCCAGGACGAAAGTGGATGATCTTGCCATCTTTGATGTTTGACCAAGCTCTAAGCACCTGCTTCAGCCACCTTCATGTTTGTTGGGAAAAATTGTTCTCATCTGTTCTTTCAGCTAGGGAAAGTCTTCATATGCTTGGGGTAGACATTCTCCTAACTCAACGATGAGTTTATGGTCCGTCATTTATCCTCAACTTGGTTTAGCCCAACTGCCAAGACATTTTTTAACAGAGTGTGGCCACTTCCTATGCTACAGATTCTTGGAAGCACAGGTAAAAGTCGGGGGATATATAGATACCAAAGCTGGATGTACAATTGAGCTGCTTATGGGTGAGACAAGGCCTCACACCAGAGGATTAGTCTTCCATGAATCCTGCATACAAAAATGTGCTACCTGCATTGGGAGATCAAATTTCTTCCTCTGAAGTTTCCTTGTGCCAATCAAATCATAGGTGCAGTCCTTATCACAACCATACTTATTTGTCTACATATCACACATTGGATTAAAAACTCCTTGATGGCAGGGACTATGCCATTTTTCATCTTTATACCTCCATCTCCTAGGGCAAGCCTCTTTACCTCATAGGTACTTACTAATGCTTGACTGAATTATAAACTAAGGAGGATAGAGGGAGTCAAAAGAAATACCAATCTCCAGTGAACAAACTAGCATTGACTAAGTGATTTCCTCCATCAGGGAGTTTATAGTTTATTTGAGTTGATAAGATGTCTCTTTTAACACAGACACTTCATAATAAGGAAGTTGTGCTAGGAGACACATGGGGCATGGTGCTATAGGGTAAGTGCTGTCAGAGAGTAGAAAAAATGAAATCAGTAAGGGTTGAGGGTGCTAAGGAAGACTTCTTCAAGAGTAGAACTTGAAAAATTACACCTTGGACAATCATTTCCTTTCTTTATGATTTTCTTTGCCATAAAAGAAAATGAAGGGATAGCATTATATTATTTCTAGGCTCATTTCAGGTTCTAAATCCACAAATTAAAAGCATTCTTTTGTTTCAGATTCTGTATTACTCTTCTCCATTTTTTTTAAATCTTAAGTGTCAAAGAAAGACAGACATTGAGGCTGGAATGACCTGAAGTGGGGCTAATATAAGGTTAGCTGACAGAGGTTGTTTTTGGAATGGTATAGAGGGTGTTCTTTCCCACCCAAAACCCTATACTCTGTGGTGTAACTTTTTCCATGGTCAGATACAGTGATTTGTGGCTAACTCTCAAGAACTAGACATTCCTGTGACATGTCACAAGGAAATAAAAAAAGAAGCTGGCCACTAGAGTGCCCTGGTTAGTTTTCTTGGGTACAGTTTGTGGAATGATCAAAGAGCAGGTTATGGCTGGCTCCCAGCCAGGAGTTGAGGTTATTTCTAAGAGAACAACAAGATGGTGTATATGGATTCTGTTCTTTAATATCTGAGCCCTGGAAGATTTCCTCTAAAAATAGCCTTTGGCCATGTTATTACCCATGTTGAAAAGCGGGAAAAGGACATAGAAAATAAGGAGGAAAAGTTGGAAATTCAAAATACATCAGGAGTAACATAACCAGCTTTTTTGGACTTTAGGAGAGTTATACTTTAGTTTCTTTTTTTAAGCAATTGTGGTTAAGTAACTTGCTCAAGGTTACATGCCCAGTTATTTCTGGGTGTGGTGATAAGCATCTGAGCCTGGATTCGATCTCCAGGTCATCCCGACACTGGGGCCAGTGGTCTTCCTCACTGAGCCACCTGGCCGCCCTATACTTTAGTTTCTATTGCAGCAAATGAATATGATCTATAAGATAAGAGAACAAGCCTTTGAACTGGCATTAAAAAAGTAACACAAGATTGGGGGTGGTATAACCTAAAGAAGTTACAGATTTTGGAGGAATTCATTTATATCCTTCAATTCAAATCACAGAAATAAAACAAAATAAGGGAACAATTGGAGATTGTTTATTCCCAGTTGGCAATGGCCTGGTAGCTAGAGAATGGAACCTCAGGGCATTCCTCTAAATGTTCATTTCAAAGTAAGCTGATATAGCTCAAGTTTTGAGCCCCCTCTGGTGGTTCATGCAGATGTCGTGCCTTGCAGCCCCTATTACTGCATGGCCTACAAAGTGTAATCAACACTGACCATATGGGAAACAAAATGACTTCTGTGAACATCCTGTGTCACTGATTTTATATTTCTGCAGAAAGTGCGTGCACTATTTTACTCATCAACTCTGTCAGTCAACTCCCCATCTGTATTACTTTAATATTATCCTGCACCTTGAAGGTACTTAATAAATATTTATTGGATTGAATTTAATTAAATTTCACATAACAATTATTGGTCACTAAGATATTTAAGTTAGGACAGAGCAAAAAAAAAAGGCTAGAAAGAAAAATGGTGACTTTATTCAAATTGGTTTGATTAATTAAATTCAATTAATTGAATCTTAATTGAATTAAGATACAAACCAGTTCAGCAAATATTCATTAAATATGTTGTATATTCAAACTACTAAAGCACTAAGTAAGTTAGTGGGGCTCCTTGTCAAGGTTGAAAAAAATCCAGAAGAAAGTATAGAATCTAAATGCTAGAGGGAAAAGACCATTCTGAGAGATTCCAGACTCAAATCTAGTACCTTGTCTGATTCATTAGGTGACCTTAGAAGGGTCTTGGACCTCAATCTCCATCCCTTCTAACATTCTATGTTCTGTGCACCAAGCCCCCTTTAAGTTCTATCATTCTCTTTTCAATGGTCTAAGCCCCCTCCCAACTCTGCCACTGCCCAGACTGTGACTGTGATGGGAGTTCTGAGGGGAGCTATGCAAAGCTTGCACAATCAGTCGGACAAAGAGAAGCCTAAGAGATGCTTTACTATGAACCACCATCACAGGAAGCTACCTGCATTCTGCTAGTAAGGGCATAAGAAAAATAGGTGAAAGTCAGCTTAAAATGGAAAAGGAATTTCCTGAGGGTGCATTTTTAATACCTAGAGTAGATTTTGAAAAGAGTTTATGGAATGTTCTCCTTTAGAGAATTTGAAAAGTTTTCTTTAACATAGCCAAAGACTGGAGGTGATAATCCTATTTCCCATGCTAGTCTCCTGGCCTCTGTGGTTCCCTTATCAGCAGTCCTACATACCAACACCATCAGCACCATTCCCTATCTCTGGACTGGCTGAGTCAGGTGTATTTTCCACAATTGGGAGCTGTTCTGAGTCACAGTGTGAATTCAATGGAAGGTTTTTGCAATCTTGGCTTGCCCCAAAACTAGGTGGGAAGGTGACAGAGGTCAATAGCCAGCTACATAGCATACCTCACAAGGCTGGAAGCCTACCTTCTGAGGCATGGAAAAAAGGAGCTCAGAACTGAAAGCTTGGAGAAGACATCAAAGGAAGATTTAATCTCCAAGATGCTGTCAAATCCTGAGCATTGGAAGAAGCCAAGCTATATGTGGCCAAATCAAGAGGCTGGAAGAGATCCATTTTGTTAGAGCCATGAGAGGTTTAATGCATATAATGTCTGCTCTGTTTTGCTTTCCTTTTTGTTACCTTAGTCAAGAGATTAAATAAATAGGAATATGTTATGAAGATGTTGTAGCATCTGATGTTATTTAATGGAGGGAAAGATACCAAATGCTTTGAGTCAGATTAAGATTGTATCAATGCAAAAGAAAAGTGAGTGAGAATATCAATAGGTACTGACTTGAAGTAAACTCTTTCAGACAATCAGAGACACAGAGTCATGCCTGAGAAGCAGAAAAAGCAGCTTTTCATAAGTGGCATCCCCCTTCACCCCAAAAATGATTTTACCATCACAAAATGGGCTAGAATATTAAGAGACTGTAGGATCTCAATATTTGAATTAATTTTGGATGAATGGAGTACCTTTAATTTCATGGAGAAAATTGACACCTTAAAGGTTTCTTCTAAAAACATGTCTCCCATCCCTACATCAAAATCATTCAAGATGTCTTGAATGATAGAAGAAAAGAAAAAAAGCATATTCTTTGCCTTTTTCACCATTACAAAAGTAAAATAGACATGTGCTCACAAAAGGTATTGACCACTGTTGAGGAGAAGATTGACGGGAGAGGACAAAAGAAAACAGGCATTGCTCATAAATGGAAATATTCTGTATAATAGGGGCAGCTAGGTGGCACAGTGAATAGATCACTGGCCCTGGAATCAGGAGGACCTGAGTACAAATCCAGTCTCAGACACTTAACACACACACACACACACACACACACACACACACACACACAAAGTAGCCGTGTGACTTTGGGCAAGTCACTTAACCCCAATTGCCCTACCTTCCTCCCTCCAAAAAGCAAAAACAAAAAACAAAAAAAAATAGAGTCTCTACCCTCAAAGATACATCCTACTTGGGCAGAGGGGATACAACATGTAAGCAAATAAGTGAAAGATACATAGAAAATAAATGTAATGTTTAAAAAAAAGAAAGAAATATTCTCTAGACAGTCTTGTTTGCCTACTCATTGTATTAACTAATGGAATGTAAAAGAAATCTAGAACCACTTAAAAGAGTCCCTCTATATACAAGACACCATAGAAAAGGATTGTGATAATCTACTGTTTGATAAACCCAAAGATTACAGCTTCTCGTATAATAACTCACTATTTGACAAAAACTGCTGGGAAAACTGGAAAATAGTATGGTGGAAACAAGGCATAGACCAACATCTCACACCATATACCAAGATAAGGTCAAAATGGGTACATAGTTTAAACATAAAGGGTGATACCATAAGGAAATTAGGAAAGCAAAAAATAGTTTACCTATGAAATCTATGGAAAAGGGAAGAATTTATGACCAAACAAGTAATAGTGAACATTTTGAAATGCAAAATGGATAATTTTGATTACATTAACAGTTTTCACCAAAAAAAAATAAAGCTATCTATAGTCATAGGAAAAAGTACTCTAAAACACTATTGAAAAGAAGAATACAATTTAAAACAACTCTGAGGTATCACCTGACACCTATCATTTGGCCAATATGACCAAAATGATAAATATTGGAAGGGATGTGGGAAAACTGGGACACGAATGCATTTTCAGTGGAATTGTGAACTGATCCAACCATTCTGGAGAGCAATTAGGAACTATGCTCAAAGGATTGTAAAACCATGCATACCCTTTGATCCAACAATAACACTTCTAGGTCTGTATCCCAAAGAAATCATAAAAAGTGAAAAGGACCCACACATACAGTAATATTTATAGCAGTTCTTTTTATGGTGACCATGAAGTGGAAATTAAGGGGATGCTTATCAGCTGGAGAATGGCTGAACAAGTCTTGGTGTATAAATGTAATGCAAAACTATTGTTCTATAAGAAATTGTGAGCAGGCAGATTTTAGAAAAACCTGGAAAATTTTACAGGAAATGATGCAGAGTGAAGTGAGCAGAACCAAGAAAGCATTATGTACAGTAAGAGCAACATTGTGTAATTATCAACTATGATAGACTATCCGTCCCTTCCTTTCATGCATACACATGCCTGTGAGGATGTACATGCATATGTATATGGTCATCTATGTATATATGTAAATTTTTCATTTCAGATATAGACATACATACACATTCATAATGCATATATGTATGTGTGTGTGTGTTCTGTATCCTTGTCTCTTCCAGCAGAATGCAGGCTCTTTCTGAACAGTGATCATTTGTGCTTGTATCCGCAACACCTTACACAGTAACTGGCATACTTTCATTGTTGAGTTGTTTCAGTTTTCCCAATTTTTTTTATCCCATTTGAGATTTTCTTGGCAAAGATATTGGAGTTGTTTGTCATTTCCTTCTCCAGTTCATTTGATAGATGAGGAAAATAAATCAAATGGGGTAAAGTGACTTGTTCAGGGTCACACAACTAGTTAGTGTCTGAAGCCAAATTTGAACTCCTGAAAATCAGTCTTCCTGACTCCAGGTCCAACACACTATTGAATGTACCACCTCGCTGACCTATGTGGTATACAGTGGGTTCTTAATAAATACATGATGATTGTTTGGTTGGTTCAGGCCAAATATCTAGACTATGTCACAATGGCTCAGCAGCTCTTGAGCAGTATAAGACCTGATATCATCCTGCCAGAAGACCTTTCAGGAAACAGAGGCACCTCTGTTTGGATTAGATTGGATGGAAATATATAATAGTGGAGTGACTGAAGCCAAGGGTTTCAGGCTTGACTCTTCATCTCACTTGCTATATTCCTTCAAGGAAGTCACTTCCACGTTCCTGGTCTTTAGTTCCCTCCATTCCAAAAGGAAAGGGCTTGGCTGGAGGGAATCAATGATTCCTTTTAGAAGCATCATTCTGTGATCCTGAATACGAGGGAGAAATCTGCTAACTGAGATTATTAGCAGCAAGGGTGTTGTCTGGAGGTCTGGCTGCTTGTTGCCCAACTAATAAGGGAAAGATGAAGATTGGGTGTCAACCAAGGAGATGACATGAGCAATCACAGTGCCCCATTAAGTGCCTGCCACTGAACCCCTCAGAAACTTCCTGCTTTCATCGACTTTTCCACATGTACTCATCAAGCTGCTTTCTGACTTTTAAATGGTCTTCCCTACCATCTCTCCTGGAGCCATCACCTGCAGCTTATCCCTATGCAGAACCTTAAACTCCAATTCTGGAAGCACCCTGGACTTTAACAGGCGCCCTTTACTCTGCCCTAGATCCAGGCCTCTACTGTACTCATACCACTGAGACCTCTCCAGGACATTCAGTTGCTCAGGTGACTTCTTCAATTAGAATGTAATGTTTTGGAGAGTAGAGATAGTCTTGCTCACTTGTATCTGTATCTTCAGCAATTAGCATACTGTCTAGCACATAGTAAGTATGGAATAAATGTTCTGTCATTATCTATTTATCTATCATCTCTATATCACTATCATTCATCTTTCTATACTTATCATCTATCTGTCTAAAATTTGTTTATCTTTCTTTGTATCTATCCTTCTACATAAATGGATAATCTGGAGATCTATTCATTCATGAGATGATTGAAAACATGACCCATGATGTAAAAGTCAGCAGGAACCTTACTACATTTGGGTTATGCCAACTTAAAATCAGTCCTCTGGTTGTAACTCCTCCCTAATATTGGCCTCTTCCCTTCACCTAGACCCTCTATAACAATAGCTAACTTTCATTACTTCATGTTGTGATTTTTGAAACACCTTTTTTTTTTTCCTAACAGAATCTCCTTTGAGTCTCCCAACTCTGGTTTTCATTGCCTTTATTTTACAGATGGGGACCCTAAAACTCAAGGAGAATAAATAACTTTCCATTGTCCCATAGCTAGTAAACTTCAAAAGGGGATGGGATGGCACCTGGGTCTCCTCTGAGGCCAAGTGCAGTGATCTTTACACAATGGCACAGCAGCTTTCTATACACTTGGCATCCAGGGGCTGTACCTGCACCTATCCCCAACTTCTCTATATACCATCAGTGTATTATTTATTGATTTGAAGAGTAGACTTTGGAAGAAAGAGCCTCCGGGACAGAACAGAGAGACAGGGAAATAGAAAAATGGTGGTAAGTGTTGTTGACATAATCTAGATCTTCAAAACATCACTTGTTAAAATATGACTTCCCCAAGTATGCTAAATTATATCCCTAAGAACTGAGGATTCTGTGATGCTTTACAATATTCCAAGACCTGTCCTCTGAGCAACTCATGTGAGGCAGAGAGTGTGGGCAATGCTTCATGTTACAGCCGAGGAGCCTGGACCTCTGAGAGGTGACATGGTTTGATTAATTTCACAAAGGTAGCAAGGATCAAAAGCAGGGTCAGACAGTTGGGAGTCCCAATCCAAAGCGTTTTGCATTGTGCCCTAGAGACTTTTTAAAATTCTCCCTTATCAACTCTGCTTCAGAGATAGAAAGAGACAGACACAGGTGTGCACATGCACATGCACACACACACACACACAATGAAGGGGGGAGGAAGGGACAGTCAGAAACAGAGACAAAAGGAGAGAGACACAGGCAGACAGAGTCAGAGAGTTAGAGGAGGGATAAACAATGATAGATAAAGAGACAAAAAGGACAGAGAAGAAGGGAGAAAGAGACAGAAAGACAGGGAGAGGGATAGAGAAACAAAGACAAACTGACAGAAACAGGCAGACAGACACAAAATGAAAGACAGAGAAGACAGAAAAAAACTGAGAAGAGAGACAGAAAGACAGATGCAGACACCCAGAGAGAAATAGAGAAGACAGAAAAAACAGGGGAAGGGAGTGAGAGACAAACAGAGACAGACAGAGAGACAGAGACAGACAGAGAGACAGAGAAAGACAGACTGAGACAGACAGAGAGACAGACAGAGATAGAGACATACAGACAGAGAGAGACACAGAGAGAGAGACAGACAGACAGACAGACAGAGGGAGGGAGAGAGAGAAGGATATCCAGTTATTCAGTTGTGACAACTACTGAAGGAATATACTGATCATGTTTTGCAAGGTAAGCACTGTGCACCTACTGCAGACATGTCTGAGCAAAGTCAGTGAGTTGCTATTCACTAGAGGCCTTCGAGAAGAGCTTGGGTGTCCACTTGTCAGGGCTGCTGTGGAAGGGCTTCTCATTCAGGTTTGGCCCAGGTGCCTCTGAGGGCCCTCCCAGCTCTGAGAGTCAGTGATCCATGAACAGGAAGAGAGCTGTAAAATCAGGGGCACACTGGTGAGCCCACCAAGGACAAAACGTTTCCAGCTATTAAACACCACTTTTCCCAAAATATGAACTGACCCTTGCATTGACGTTGTTGGAATCCTTTTAATGGCAGACAGAAATTTCACCATTCTTGCCCTTGGTAGTTCATGTTTTTGTCAAGAATAAGATACGTGCACAGAAATCAAATAGATCTGAATGTTGGTAACTCCTTGAACAGCTTTCCTTCATGGCCTTTACAAGGGCCTTTAAGAAGTTTGAAGGTATAATAGAGCTGTCTATACACTGATGTGACAAAGGCTTTCTGATCTCACGCATGGGGTGATGCTTCCAGTGATGATGACCATTACCCACCATGCCTATCAAGCCTGTGTTACTTTTCCACATGCCCTATGAGAAGTTCAACACACAGGTCTGTCTGATGTTCTGGGGCCCCCACTGAGTCCTCTAAATTTCACGCTCATTCCAGTGGATCATATGTACTACCAATCAGTTAATAAACAAATTGATTGTGTCTACTATGTACTGGATACTCTGCTACAGGCTGAGAAGACAGAAGCAAGAACTCAAAGAATTTGTATTCTGTTGGGAGAGAGAATATGGATAGAGAGCTAGGGACTAGAACTGTGATTTCATTGGGACTGGGAACTCCTCTTTGGGGAAACTCTTTACTGAAACAAGTCTCAGCACCTTCTATGCAAATTATAGTATTAGTGAATTTTATAAAGTTGTAAGCAGCTAAGTGATTTGCTCTGTATCCCAATGCAAGTATCTGTCAAGGACGAGCCTTGAACCTTGGTCTTTCTGGCTCTTAGGCTAGTGTACAACCTGCTGTAACATAACAACTCTCAACACCCACTCACAGAAAAGTAAGGAAGAGACTTCAGTGGTTATCTCACCCTGCTAAGAACGAATTAACTTTGTTAGGTAATAATACATCTGTATTGATTCCTTCAATCAGAACTCTGTGAAGAGGACTTTTCCCCTCTTTGAATCAATCAAAGCCTTTATTTGAGAGACTTTATCTTGCCCTTTCTATTTTTCTTTTTAAATAGAGGCACCGCCTCAGGACCCTATGGATCACTGAGGTTCAGGAAGTGGAAAGAAAACATGATACATAACTGAATAAGAAGCAACTAGCAAGGGGGTCTAGATAGTGAGGGGACTAGAAAATATGTTATCAAGGTAATATAAAGACTCTAAGGATATATCACCTAGGGAAGAGAAAAGTTGGACTGAGAAGATTCTCAATTTTAGCCATTTGTGGGGCTATGGTATGGAAAAAGAATCAAAGTTGATCTTTTTGGAGGCTTCTTCCCTTCAAGGATCATCTCAAGTGTCACCTTCTTCCAGAGGCCTTTCCTGATCCCCTCAGTCCTTGAGAGCTACTCAAAATACCACGAGGCATCCTACTGGGGCATTTAATTTGATACATCCTGTATTTACTTACCTGATAACATACTGTGTATCTCCCAAGCCACCAGCTCACACCTTCATAAACACATATGAAGTAGAATATAAGCACCTTAAACACAGACTCTGTGTCAGCTTTGTTTTTGCATCCCTAGCAAATAACAGTGTGTCTCATTCAATGCTGATTGATTCACTGAGTGCTTCACCAGAGGGCATAAAATTAGGAGCAAGGGAAAGATATTATAAAAAGGCAGATTTATATTTTATTTAGAGGGTGATAGAATTAAGAATTGGATTTGCCCAATGGTATAATGGGCTGCCTTTGGAGTGAATGATCTGCCCATCATGTTAGGACTCAAAACAGATTCTGCTAGAGACAAGATAAGGGCATAGAGTGACTAACCATTCTATCCACTAAACTCACTCAATGAAATAATAGCAGGTCTATAGACTTAACTATAGAGGTATTTTCCAGAGCACAAAAGCAAGGGGAATTTGAGAGGAAGAATAATTTGTTTCAGCAGCAAGATGGCTGTTTTCTAGGTGTGCACAAGAAGGCTGCATCAAGAACAGCCTAGATGAAAATCAATTACTGATACATAGAGAAGAGAGTGCTCATGGAGTTCTGAAATTGTTGCCTGCAGAAAAAGAGGCTAACAATGGAATGAAATTTAGTGAAAGTGACAGGGTCAAGATGTTTCTTTAGAAGAGGAAAATGGCAGATATTAAATGAGTTAGGCAGGTCGAGTACCCAAGGAAAAGGAGGTGTTAACAGGAAAGTAGCAGTCTCAAAGCCAGAAGCAATAGGAACAGAAGGAAGAAAATAATACTGTGTGAGACAGGAACATTTTTCAAGAGGTGGAAGAGAGGCAAGGAAGGGACAAACCAGATGCATTAATAACCAAAAGGTACCTGTAGAATGAACAGGTAGTAGCCAGAAGTTAGCTTCTAATTGACAGGCACAGCAATAAAATGATCTGTATTTAAGGGGGAAATTTCTTACCTAAAAGGCGACATGTAGACTCCAACACTTGAGAGTAGTTTTGTTTGTGCTGAGTTTTTAGCAGGCATGAAAGAGAGAATAAAATATCTTGTCAAGACTTGAGAGTAAGCAAGTTCCTTATATCCAGGTCTAAAGTTCAAAATTACCCAATGGAAACAATAAGACTGAAGAACAAAATGGCAAGGTAAAGGTAGGGACTTGCCTGAGTTCTCCTAAATTCCTCTTCAAACATCTTTAAAATAATACCTCAAAATGAATTGTGGAATGGGAGTACCAGGAAGAGGATGGGGTAAAATAATTTGGGGAGACTGAATCATCAACGGCAGCTTCCAGATACTGAAACCACAGGAGGTAAGAAAGTTAGACAACTAGTCAGAAGGAGATAGCAAAGGACACTTTGCTGGCATTGGGTGCAGGACACTGGAGCATTGCTCATATGTGGCCCAAGGTTTAAATGGGGCATTAGCAGGCACTGGGTCCTTGGTCATATTTCCAGGGCCAAAAAGAGTGCTTCTGCTTGCTCAAAGATCAGAGCACAGGCCAAGAGAGTAGTGACCACACCTCTCCATAGTCAGTATGGAAATCTTTCTTACCCTGCTACACAGTAGGAGAAAGTAAGAGAAGAGGGATTGCTGATAGAAGGGAGGCTGGATTAGAAGAAGCAGAGGTCAGAAGCAAAACACTTTTGAAGGACAGGAAGAAAGGAAGAAAAGAGAATGCTAAATAGGAAAAAAATAATGGTAAGGGAAATACACAGGAATCATAACTAGGAATTTTTTTCTGCAACTTTCTCTGATAAAAGACTCATTTCTCAAAAACATAGAGAACTAAGTCAAATTTATAAAAATGAGTGATTGCTCAATTAATAAATGTTCGAAGTATATGAACAGGCAATTTTCAGATGAAGTAATCAAAGTAATTTCTTGTTATATAAAAATTGTCTAAATTGCTAATGATTAGATACATGCCAATTAAAACAGCTCTGAGGTAACACCCCATAGCTATCAGATTGGCTAATATGCAGGAAAGGAAACTAACAATTGTTGAAAGGGATGTGGGAAAATTGAGACATTAATGCTTTGCCAGTGTAGTTGTAAACTGACCTAACATTCTAGAGAGCAATTTGGAACTATCAAACTATACATCCCCTTTGACCCAGCAATACAGTGGTACTAGGTCTGTACATGAAACACAATTTTTGAAAAAGGAAAAGGACCTATATGTAGAAAAATATTTATAGCATCTTTTATGTGATGGCAAAGAATTAGAAATTAAGGAGATACCCATCAATTGGCGAACAGCTAAATAAGTTGAGGTATGTGACTGTGATGAAATACTACTGTGCCATTAGAAATGACAAGCAGAATGTTCTCAGAAAAAGCTGGAAAGCCTTACATAGACTGATGCAAAGTGAAGTTGAGCAGAACCAGGATTGTACACAGTAAGAACGCTATTATGTAATGATGACTTGTAAATGATGTAGCTATTCTCAGTAATGCAAGGCTCCAAGAAACAATTCTGAAGGAATTACAAGGAAAAATGTTATCTTTCTCCAGAGAAGGAATTGATAAAGTCTGAATACACGTTGAAGCATACTTTTAATACTATATTTTTTCTATGTTTTATTTCACAACATGACATAGGAAATTGTCTTTTGCATGACTGTGTATTGATAACATATTAAATTGTTTGCTTTGTCAATGAATGGAGAGGAGAGAGAAAGAAGGAGAAAATTTGGAACTTAAAATAAAAAAAACAATTTTAAAATTGTTTTTACATGTAATTGGAAAAAATATTTTTAAATGAATTTAATAAGACAAAAAAGGTGTAATGGGCAAAATATCGTACGTGCAGTTGTGAGATCTGGGTAGCACTTCAGATTCTTTCACTTGTCTGTGTAACACCTGGGGAAACCTTCCAGTAATATATACCAAGAAGCCCCCAAAGATGCCCCGAGATCAAGGTACTTTGTGAGTTTGTGTTTTCTCAAAAGCCCACATTCATAAGCCTCCACCAGTGAGTGTTTTTTTTTCCATTAAATCAGAGGATGTATTCATTTCAAAAATGCTTTAAGGAAATATCCTAGTAAGAAAGTGCAAAGCAAACATTTGCTCTCCCATATATTTCAATGAGGAGAGTGGACATAGTTTGAAAACCTCTGCAAGGAGAGGTTTTTGTGTTTGTCCTTCATTCCCAAAGAGGACGGTGACATCAGGGAAAGGATGGCATGACATGCAGTTGAGTTTGGTTTGAGTGAAGGAGGGCTGCTCTAGGTGAGTGGAAGGGAAAGAGAAAAGGGGACACATGCGACCAGGACACACACATGGAAGGCTCTTACAAGGTACAGATTCTAGGCATTTCAATGAAAATCACTCATTGGGTATTTCTCCTTTAAGGTTTCAAATGACCACTGCTGTACGGTCAACAAAACATTGCATTGAAAGTCAGTAAGATGAGGTCAAGTCTTGGATGAAACACTTCATAAAACACTGAGCGTCTGGAAGTGGAAAGAAAACGTGATTTATAACTGAGTAAGAAAAAACGAGCAAGGGGATGTAGACAGTGAGGGAACCAGAAAATGTGTTATATGAAGGTAATATGAAGACTAGGGATATATCACCTGGACCAAGTTACTTAACCTCACTCAAGTTTGGTTTTCTTGTCTATAAAACTGGAATAGTAATATTATCTATTATACAGGCCTCTTGTGACAATAAAAGGACATAGCACACATAATATGTTTGGCAAACCTACAAACTCTATATAAATGCTAGCTATTAAGAATAGAAAAGGGAAAGGAATAAGTATTTATTAAACACCTACCACGTGCCAAGCACCATACTTTACAAATACATCATTTCATTTACACAACAACCTTGGGAGGTAGATGTGCTTATCATCCCCATTTTATACACAAAGACATCATCTTCATCATCATCATCATCACTGGCAACAATAACCATGATAATAGTGTTTGCGTGGTCCCATAGCTCAGGACTTAAACTTTTTCCCTGGAGACCTCTTTAGCATATCTTAAATTGTGGGTCAAGATTTGGTCCCAGATATGTCTTTTCTGGATGTGTGGTTCTGAAGCATTTTTCTGAGTCCATTATGTACCTTCAACTAAAGGTTTGGCTACATCATTTCTTCATCCTGACAAGGGGAAGAGTGGGATGTGCCATTTCTTTTTAGAGTACAGTTGAGAAACTTTAGCTTCAGTTCTTCTCTGGAGTGAATTCCTTCCAAATACCTAGTATCCAACAAAGCAAAAGCCCTTAGCTGTCGTATTTTTTCCCACATAAGAAGAGTTTATCTATTCTCAGAATTTTAGAAGTAATATGTTTTTCCTCTCTGGAAAGAAAGCCTTAACTGATAGCACTCCCAAAACTGATCACAGTACACAACCCAGAAACTGAAGTGTTCAGTTGTGTTCTGATCAGGGAAGTATAGAGCTGGGGCATCACTTCCTTCTCTGTGAAGAATATACCCCTCTATTGTATTAGCACAGGTAACATACATCTTTTTTCTTCTTTTAAATTATTGTAAATTATACAATTTTCTTATAACTTTTCACCCCACTGAATCCCCTTCTTTTTATTTATCTGATTGCTTGTTTGTTTTTCACAAATCAAGCCACACTTTCCCTACCCTTCCTTTTATTTTCCAAACCCAAATCTTGGATTTTATATACATATTTACTCAATTTCATAACTCTGTCTTGTTCCAATTTATTCCACTAACCTGTTAAGATGATCTTTGCTGTAACAAATTTAATAATGGTTATTCAGATAACTCCTTAACCTATACATAATAGCACCAATTTCCTTGCTGCATTATAGTTTAAAACCAGTGCCTTGTTGGACATCCCCACCTAGATGTCCCATTAACATCTCAAAAGCAACAAGTCATAATAGAACTCAGTTTCTTCCCATTGACTTTCTTTTGTTAGCATGTTGTGGCAGCAAGCACCCTAGCATACTTGGGATGGCTGCTAGCACACGTTCTTTGTTCTGCTTCTCTAAAGGTTTTACAAGGTGTTAACAATCTTTATTTAATCAAATATATTTCATTTACATAATTCAGGGCCTGAACTTCAGAGAATACAAACAGAAATTACAAGTAGAAAAAAATTACAGACAGAGAAAATAACAAAACTCAACAAACAACAGACAGGGCTTCTAGCTGTCTGACAATTACATACCCACAGAGCTAATTACCAGATAGGGATGCACCAACACCTGGGTTTTCAAAGCCAGGGTGATTCAACAACTGCCCAGAGTCTCATCTGGCCAAATCACACAACTCTTCCCATAAGCAAGCCCCAAAGCAAAATCTCACCTCAAGGCATATATGTAGCCTTCTCCAAGGTCACAGAACATCATACCCTTCATCCCTTCATGACCCACTGCCTAATTACAAAGTAAAAAAAGGTATGTGCCTTCCTGGAAAAAAGACTCCCCTAAGCAAGCTTCTCTTATTGGGGTCCAGGTGATGCCCATCAAGGGACAGGAGAGATCTTCAAATTCCCAAGCCTATTAAGGGGCAGGGAAGATCTTCAATTTTCCTTACCATTACAAATATAAGCTCTGTGAAGGCAGTGTCTATTTTATTTTTTCTTTGTATCCCTTAGTGCCTAGCACAGTGTCTGACACAAAGTACATAACTAATAAATGTTGATTGGTTGACAGATTGATTCCAGCTCCACCTCTGTACCCAAACCTGTTGCTGCACACTTTGTTATATGTGTTGAGTGCAGCCTCTCTTTCCAGTGGCCAAGTTTCATAGCCTCAGACTCATCCTTGGCTCTTTATTTCCCCTTTCCCCACCCACTACTCATATCTGAATCAATTATGGAATTATTAATTTAATTATTATGACCCAAATAGAGAGAAAAACGTCTTCTCCTGGGAAAGGTCATAAGTTTTAGCTGCCCACTCAGGCTTTACACTCATGAATTCATTATACCATGCTTGTTCATGGGTAGATGTGGCTACAAGCAACATTTAGTCTCAGTCCACGTACTCCCAGTCTACGATCAAAGGAATGGAAGTGCTAAGGGGAAACTTTGCGGCAAGCACACCCTTTAATTTTAGATATTCACCAGGAAAGACCCAAAAATCAGCAAGTGAGGAATGCTTCAATAACACTTTAAGAAGAACAAAGAGTACAGAGGCAAATGGGTTGTAGATAAGGGATGGAGTGGTGAAGGGAGGTAAGTGGGAGTGGGGAAGGGAATTGGGAGTAGGGGCAGAAAGGGTCACATGTGGAAGTATGTATCATAGTTGGGAGCACTCAGGCAGCATGAGCACTTGTCAGGTAAGAAGCACAGGGGTGTAGAGGTGGCAGAGCAGAGAAGTTCAGGGTAATATTTATTATTATTATTAATTAACTTTTTATTTTTCCAAATTCACTTCCATAAGATTTTGAGTTCTAAATTTTCTCCCCCTCCCTACCTTCTTCCCTTCCCAAGATAGTGTGCAATCTGATGTAGGCTCTACATATATATTCATATTAAATATATTTGCACATTTACACATAAAGAAGGATTAGAACTAGTGGGAGGGACCAAAAGAAAGAAGAAACAAGCAAAAAAGAGAGCAAAGAGTAAGCTTCAATCTGCATTCAGACTCTATATTTCTTTCTCTGAATATGGATAACATTTTGCACCATGAGTCTTTTGGACTTGTCTTAGGTCTGTGGATTGCTGAGTAAAGCTAAGTCTTCCAAAGTTAATTATCTCACAATGTAGCTGTTACTATGTGCAATGTCTCCTGGTTCTGCTCACTTCACTCACCATCAGTTCAGAAAGTCTTTCCAGGCTCTTCTGAAATCTGCATGATCCTCATTTCTTACAGCCCCATAGAATTCCATTCCATTCACATACCACAACTTGTTCAGCCATTCCCCGATTGGTGGGCATCCCCTCCATTTCCAATTCTTGACCGCCACAATAAGAGATGCTAGAAATACTATTGTAATGTGGGTTCAGGCTCCTATTTTTCTAGGGTTTTTTGGGGTGTGAGGATGCACTCATCCTCTCCATGCCACTTTAGGCTTATCCACATTATCTCAAAGCTATCAGCAACACTTTAGGGTTTATTAGCATCATATTTTGTTGGCATTTTACTAATTTTACTGCACATATCTGAAGCTTATCTGAGGTTTACAGACCAGAGTCACTTAGCAGGACTGAGTTACATTAAGACCTAACTGGCTTCCTCTAATTTAGCACATAGTCTCAGGATATGGTTTTACTTAATTTATGAGAAGTTGCCAGTGTCTCTTATGCTCCCCTAATTTATGAGACCACTTGCAAGTAATTTTTATGCTCCTTAATTTATGGGACAGTTTGTGACTTTTATGTTTCCCTTTGCGTTCTCACTTCCCACTTTTGTTACCTTATCCTAACGACTTATAAACTCAACTGTAGAACCTGGGAGGATGGGGTTTGAAGCATGGTAAGGGGACAAGAAAAGGATAACATTTCAAGACAATGTCAATTCATACCTTTTCTTCCTCCACATCTTTCTCATTCTTCCCCTCCTCTCCACTCTCAAAGTCATAACCCTAGTTCTGGTCCCTATCATCTCTCATATGAATTACTGCAATAATTCAATAATCATTTAGAATGCTTGTAGTCCTCCCCTCCCTAATATATCCTCCATGCTGTGCCCAAAACAATCTCCCTAAGGCATGAATAATAGCTGGAGCTAGTATTTATGTTGAAGAAGGAAATGGCAAGCTTTTTCAGTATATTTGCCAAGAAAACCCTATGGACAGTATCAGCATGCTATGATCCACAGGGTCACAGAGAGTCAGACATGACTGAATGACTCAACAACGGCAGCAGCAGCAATTACATAATGATTTAAGATTTGCAAAGCTTTAAATATATCATTTGATCTTCAGAACAATCCCAGGAGATGGGTGCTTTTATCTATATCTATTTTACAAAAAAAAGGAAACTGAGTGCATTAGCCAGGGACACACAGTTACCATGTATCTGAGGTTATATTTGAGCTCAGCTCTCCCGATTACACCACTAGCTACTTAGGCTTGACCATGCAACTTCCGGGCTGAAAATACTTTAATGAGTAGTTCCAGTTTCTTTTAGGATTAAATTCATCCTCTTCATCCTATCAGTTAAAACCTGACATGATTTCCCTCCCACTTGCCTTCCCAGATTTATCTTGTAACTTTTTCCTTCAACTACCCTAATTCACAGCAATATGATGAATTTCACTTCTGTGTGTTCTGATACATTTCTTTCTCACCTCAGCACTTTGGCATCTTGACTTCCTTCATGATTTAGTTCCCACTCCACCTCTTTCAAGAAGTCTCCCTTCAATCTCCCCAAGTGATTACCCCCCTCAATTTCCCCTGTACATGCTTATTTAGGAACTTATATTTCTCCAGTAACCTGTAAGTTTCCTGAGGGCAGGAAGGGTCATTTGCCTTTCAGTTTTGTACCCACACCATATTGATAAAACAGGGCCTTAGGAGTAATGCTTTGTTTCCTACTCTGTTGAGAAACTGCTTATTGCTTCTTTCCATTCTCTCCTCTCTGCTCAACTAATAGAATATTTGTTCAGTCCCTCATCATGTCACACATAGACTTGTGCTAGAAACAAAATGTTCCTTACACCAAGACCAGCACTCCATTTTTTAAAAAAAGGAATTTTATTTCTACTTCTATTTTAATTGAATCTATTTTATTGTCCCCAATTACATGCTAAAACAATTTTAACATTTTTTTTAAAGTTTTGACTTTCAAATCCTATTTCTCATCCCTCTCCCCCGAGACAGCAAGCACTCAGATATATGCTATACATGTGCAATTATATAAAGCATTGCCATATGAGTTATTTTGTACAAGAAGACTCAAATAAAAGAAAAAATCATGCAAGAAAGTGAAAAATAACATGACTCAGTTATATTCAAACAAAATCAGTTCTTTCTCTGTCGGAGGATAATATGCTTTATCAATAGACATTTAGGGTTGTCTTGGATCATTGTATCACTGAGAATAGCTAAGTCATTCACAGTTGATTCATGTTACACTACTGCTATTACTGTGTACAACATTCTCCTGGTTCTGTTCACTTCACTATGTGTCAGTTAATGTAAGTTTTTCCAGATTTTTTCTAAAATCATCCTGCCTGTTATTTCTTATAGCACCATAATATTCTGTCACAATCACATACCACAGCTTGTTTAGCCATTCCCCAATTGATGGGCATCCCCTCAATTTCCAGCTCTTTGATGCCACAAAGAAGAGTTGCTAAATTTTTGTACAAATAGGTAATTTTCCCTTTTTTATGTCTTTGGGATTTAGACTTAATAGTGGTATTGTTGGGTCAACTTTTGACTGTTTTATAGCTCTTTGAGCATAGTTTCAAATTTCTCTGCAGAATGGTTGAATCAGTTCACAGCTCTAACAGGATAGGCACTCTATTAATAAAATCCTGCTGAATCTTAAGTTGCCCACCCCATTTTATGTATGGGGAAACTAAGGTTCAGAGGGGTCAAGTGGCCTCTTTGCCTGTAGACACAAAACCAGGAAAGTCTGGAGCCAAGGTTCAAGTCCAGGACACCTAATCCAAGCACTTCTCTGACCACTGCACTGCAGAGCAGGTTGCTCTTCAGGTCCTATGTAAAAATAAATGGAGCTCAGATTTTAAGTCGTGGACTCCTAGAAACACAATATCATTCCACTACAACATGACCCCTACAAGCAAATTTTCTTTTCCTTTAAGCCTGTCACCAGGAGTTATTTCCTAAGGGCACTCTGTCAGGAGTATTCATTGATTAGCTACTATTTGGAAACAAGTTTTATCCAACAAAAGCATCCATATAGAATTCTGCCCTATAGAATCTGTAGCTGATGTGAGAAAATGGTATTTGTAAAGAAGCAAATGCATCTGAGGTGTATGTAGACACACAAGAGGATGAGGTGGCTATTGATGGGGTTCAGCATTGGTGTTTGGGGAATCTCTGCTTCTACATTCATTCATTAATCAGTGCTGACTCAGTGCCAGCTCAGGGTTGGATTTTGAGGATGTAAAAAAAAAAAAGAATAATCCTTGTCAGTAAGAAGCTTGCATTCTTTTGGGAGAGAGGTGTTCCCAGAAAAAAAAAATAAACCTCTTATGAAATAAACAGAGGGGCTGAGACAAGATGTTAGAATAGAGAAGCACTCAGTCAAATTCTGCCAGCATTCATCTCTAAAAAACTTTAAAATAATGACTCAAATAAAATTGTGGAGTGGAAAAGTCAACACAAGATCAGAATGGGACATTTTTACAGCCCAAGATCCCATAAAAGGTCTGACAGAGATGTGTGACCTGGGGGAGGAGGTTGGCCCAGAGCCCATGTGGATGAAACACAAATGTTGAGAATAGATGGGGCTGACAGAAGCAGCAACAGCTCTGAGCTCTCAAGGCAGACACAGTAAGGGAACCCGGGAACTGGTCCCAAAGAGATCACAAGGCACCCTATGCAAACCCTGGGTGCAGGAACAGACGCTGTTTAATAACTTCATTGCCTGTACTCACCTTGAGGTCAGAGATCAAGGTCAAAGAAAAGCACTATCAGTCAAACGGCAGTCCTGAGTGACAACTCTTTGACTGTTTCATTGCCTATACTCACCTCTGGGTCATAGTTCCAGGGAAGTGAGGAGCACTTTCCATCAAGAGAGTGGAAGCCCTGAGGGGTAGAATGACTGCTGTCATCAAGGAATCAGGGACCCTGAAGAACAGCAATGCTTCTAGTCCCGAGAAGAGATACCCTTCAGAGTGATAAAATATCACAATCCCAAGGGATCAGAGGCCCTTCCTGGGTAGAACCAAGGTTCACACCAAAAGAGCAGTGACCAAATCTTCCCCCAGATTACAGCACCATGGAAGCAGTAAACAGTTCCAAAACCTAAGAATTCATTCTGAAAATAGCAGTACAAGAAAGCCTAAAGCTTGAGACAAATCCTCTCTTCTCCAAGTTCTGAAAGAAAAAAGATGAATTACAGAAAGGAAATAAATAGTAAAGCTATACCAGTGGGGCACCACAACATTCCCCTCTTGGAAATAGATAATCTAACCATGAAATAATAAAGAAAAATGTCAAAGAGGGGAATCGAATACGAGGAAAGTTACATATCGTAGACATGGAGAAAATTGAATGGCAATAGAAAAGAGTATGCGTTTTTCCCAGGGGTACATGATATTTTCACAAAGTTGACCATATATGGCTACATAACAATCTCACAAGCAAATGCAAAAAAAATGAAATGCATCATTTTCAGACCAAAATGAAACAAAAATTATATTTAATAAAGGACCATAAAAGGAAAGATTAAAAGCTAATTAGAAAGTAAATTCATCTCATCTTAAAGAAAGAGTGGGTCAAAGAACAAATCATAGAAACAGTAAATAATTTCCTTGAAGAGAGTGTCAACCATTACACGATATTCCAAAAGCTGTGGCATGCAAGCAAAGCAAAGCATAGGGAAAATTTTTAGCTCTAAATGTCCACATCAATGAGAAAGAGAGACAGAGAGACAGAGCCAGAGACAGAGGCAGAGAGACAGAGAGAGAGGGAGGGAGAGAGGGAAGGGGAAGGAAGGGAATGAAAGGAGAGGGGAGGGAAGGGAAGCAAAGGGAAGGGAAAGAGCAGATCAATGGATTGGGAACACAACTAAAAAAAAAAAAAAAAAACAAATTAAAATCCTCAGTTAAACACTAAAATTGAAATCCTGAAATTCAAATGAGATATTACTGCAATTTAAAGTAAAAAATAATAATAAATCTAGGAGCTGGTTTTATTTTTAAAACAATAAAATAGATATAGTGTTGCTCAATTTGATTTTAAATTTAGAAAAGAGAAAGAATATCAAGGGAATCAATGAAAAAAATGTGAAGGAATGCAACTTGGCAGTTCAAAATTTCAAACTAGATGACAAAGCAATAATCAGAAAAACAATTTGATACTGGCTAAAACAGAGTGGTAGATGAGTGAGATAGATTAGGCCCACAATACATAGTGCTAAAATATTATGGTAATCTAGTTTTTTATCAAAACAAAGATCAAAGTTTTGGGGGATGAGATCAACTTTAGGCAACAATTTCTGACAAAATTAGAAAGAAGTTTAGCATAGACCAGCATCTCACAGCACATAGCAAAATAAGGTGAGAATGTATAAATGATTTAGAAGTAAAGGGTGATATGGCAAGTCATTTAGGGAAGCATTGAAATATATATAATAAGATCTATTGATAAGGGAAGGATTTATAACCAAAAAAGAGTTATAGAGGATTATAAGAAGCAAAATATTTAACTTTTGATTACATGAAATTCAAAAGCTTTTGCATTAAAAAAAAGTAAAACAGGGGGTGGGAATTGCAAAAAATAACTCTGACAAAGGCCTCATTTCTCAAATATATTAGAAATTGAGTCAAATTTATACAAATAAGAGTCATTCCCTGGTTGATATGTAGTCAAACAATTTAAACAGGCAGTTTTCAGAAAAGGAAGTCAAATGAAAAATATTCTAAATCACTACTGATAAGAAAAATGAAAATTAAAACAACTCTGAAATACTACTTCAAAACTATCAGATTGTGTACATGACAGGAAAGAAAGATAACAGATGCTGGAGAGGATGCTGAAAAATTGGGACATTAATTCACTATTAGTGGAATTGTGAACTATTTCAACCATGCTAAAGAATAATTTGGAATTATGTTCAAAGGCCTGTAAAACTGTGCATACCATTTTACCCAACAATACTCAAAAAAGATCAAAGGGCAAAAGATCTATTTGTACAAAAATATTTGTAGGATCTCTTTTGCCCCTGACGGCAAAGAATGAGAAATTGAGGAGATGTCCATCAATTGGAATGACTGACAAGTTGTGGTATATGAATTCTATAGAATACTATCGTGCTATAAGAAATGATGAACAGAATGTTTTCTCAAAAACCTGGGCAGACTTACATGAACTAATGTGAAGTGAAGTGAACAGAACCAGGAGAACGTCATGTACAATAACAGTAATATTGTTTGATGATCAATTATGAAAGACTTAATTACTCACTCATCCTGGACATGGTACAAGATAACTACAAAGTACCCATGATGAAAAATGCTATCCAGCTCGAGAGCGTTCATGATGAGCTATGAATGCAGATTGAAGCATACTTTTTTCCCTTTATTTTTAGTGTTTTCCTGTTTTGTTTTGTTTTTGCAATATGGCTAACATGGAAATGCTTTGCATGATTTCGCATGTATACTCAAGATCAAATTGCTTTCTTTCCCAAAAAGGCAGGGTGGGATAGGAGAGAGGGAAAGAATTTAGAAATCAACAATTTTTAAAAATTGTTAAAAAGTTTTATAAGTAAGTGTAAATATTTAACAATTTTTTTAAATTAAATTTATTTGAAAAATCAAACAAAAATAACAGTAGTGGGGGAGACTGGGGGGAGATCACCAATCACTGTGAACATCCAGAGAGGCATGAAGGAAGGAACCCTCTTGCTCGACCTTATACAGAATTAAGGTTCTAAGAGCAGAGCTGAGGAGTGAGCACATTTCAGGCACGGACGAAAACTGTGGAAAATCTGAGACAGAAGACCTAATGCCACACCCAGAAAACAGCAAGTAGTTCTGTTTGGAAATGAACGGGAGAAATTTACAATAAACCCAGAAAGATGTGTTGGAGCCGGATGATGTGGGATATTGAATGCCAAGAGAGGTATTTGTGCATTATACAGAAACAACGGTGAGCACTGAAGCTTCTTGATCTTGATCATACCTTTGCCTTAGAAATGGGAACTTGGAAGTTGTGTGTAGCATGGACTGGAGAGGGGAGGGACTAGAGACAAGGACAACAGCTTAGAGGCTGTTGTAACAATGCAGAGAGGAGACAATGAATTTCTGAAATGAGGTACGTGTATGGGAAGAGAAGAGATGGTGAGTGGGCGAGAAGTTATGAATGTAAAATAGATGAGTTAGAATTTAATTCACATGGAAGAGAAAGAGGGAAGAATCGCTTGCCATGTAGTGGTGGCCATAAAAAAAAACATCAACCTTTTAACCAGAGTTCAAGGAGACCTTGGAGATTAATTAAGCCACCAGGCTCCATAAAACAAGGGAAGTGATTTATCAGTGAGCCCACACAACTTTTAGCCAGACCCAGGTGTGTAAAATGAGGACATTGGGTTGGATGATGTTTGATTTCTTCTCCAGTTCTAAATTTAAGACTTTGTAATCACTGATAGAATGGGGGCTAGGAGCAGGTGGTCATTCTAAGACACTTTCATAAACACATCAGGCTGAATGAATTTCAAATCCATTCTTCACAGTAGCCATTTACAATGAGGGAATAGAAGACACTGGGCATTTCAGGATTTAAAATGATTATCCCATGGAGGACAAAGGAAAGGGAAGTGTTGGCAAGGAACAGGCAGCCACACCAAGTAAATTCCTCCAGGATAAAATAGGAATTCCTTTCTGGTACTTTACAAGCCTTCACAATTGTGCTCCCGGGTAGCTTTCTGGGATTGTCACACATCACTCTCCATGTTGTTTATATCTCAGGAGAAACTCTTTCTGATTGTTTCCTCCTCCCATGCATCTCTCCAATGTTTGGAATATCTTCCCTTCTTTTACCTTTAAGCATCAGAGTGCAGAAGGCCGGAATCACAGGTCAAAACCTGGAAGTAACCTCTGAGTTCTCCTCATTGAACCCCTATTTTTGCAGGTAAAGAAACACAAAGTTTAAGTGACTGACCCGAGGACGCAAAGGAAGAAGAAAATTTGAGATTCAACTGGGAAATAAGATATACAGGCACTGGGGTATAGAAATCCATCTTGCCCTACTAGAAAGTTACGGGGGATGAGGGAGTATATAAAAGAGAATAGATTTGGAGAAGGGGCATTCAGTAGGCTTGGTATTTTTTGGGGGGTAGAGGAAAAACAGGGAGAAAAAACTG
>NW_027186374.1:1260165-1275290 GCF_028583685.1 Petaurus breviceps papuanus | reverse complement strand
GAGGGAGTATATAAAAGAGAATAGATTTGGAGAAGGGGCATTCAGTATGCTTGGTATTTTTTGGGGGGTAGAGGAAAAACAGGGAGAAAAAACTGTAACTCAAAATCTTGTGGAAATGAATGTGGAAAACCAAAAATAAATAAATAAATTTAGGGAAAAAACTAGAGAGATATAACCAATAAACTTTTGTCTTGGAGAAAATTACTAAAAAGTAAATAAGGAAAAGTTGAGATTCAAACCCAGAGTGTCTGAAACCAAAGGCAGCACTCTTAACATTGTACCTTGTCTCCTTAGGAAGTACAAGGGAGATAATGTTGTATAAAGAGTCATAAAAATGGTGATTACCATTATAAAGTTGTGAGAATCTTTGGATCACTTGTCGAAGCTATCTTACAGGACTTGGCATAGAACTGTCATATTACTATGACAATGACAATGTTCCTTCCTTGTCCTCTTCATCCTCCTCTTCCTCTTCCCTCTGCTCTTAACATTACCAGCACCGCCATCATGACTACAACTTCTCTTCCTCCTCCTCCTCCTTCTGCTACTAGCCCCACCACCACTAATGATAATCCTAATAGCTAATATTTATATAATGTAATAGTTTACGTACATTATCTCATCAGATAATAGACATAATAAGTGTTTGTTGATACTTGGTTCCATGTCTGGAATGCTCTGCTCTCTCATCTCATTCTCCCAGTTTCTCTGTTGCCTTGCCTTCTGCAAGAAGCCATTCCCAATCTCTCTTATTCTAAGTCCCGTATCTCTGACATTAGCTCCAAGTCGTCCTGTATACATCAAATAATTTAACATATGTAAAATGCCTCAAAAACCTCAAAGCTCCCCATATGTGCTAGTTGTCATTATTACTAATAAAAGTAGAAATGACCTTTGCACACAGTACACAGCTATTTGCATGATCTCTTTGCATTGGACTGGATGCTCCTTGAGGGCAGGGGCTGTCTCTCTTTTCCCATTCTTTGTAGTCCCAACACTTAGTCCAGCAGCTGGCACATATTTAACTCCCAGGGAGAAAGGCTCCAAGTCTCCCAGTGAGTCACCAGCAGAGTCAAGGCCCCAGAGCAGGCCTTCTGCATCCAGATGTGGTATTTGACTGCTAGAAAGGAACAACCTCTGGTCCAATCCAACATCAAGCAGTCCTCTTTTCTGTTTCTTCCTTTGATGCGGTTAGTTTTCTGCTTGGCATTCTGCGTATGTCATCCACCTAACATATTTACTTAATAAAAAATGTTTTTTTTTTCCTCCCTTTGAAGGAAACTTTATGAAACTTTTTCATTTTTTTAAATTACAATTTAGGAGGTTAATAATATAAGGAGCTGAAAGAGACAAATTCCAAGCAGTTGCCAAAATACTGTGCAACCAAGATCCTAAAGACAGATTAAACCATTGCTCCCTGGAGGAAAGGGTTGAGGCCAGTTTCACACCCAGTTTGCAATTACAGATTTCCTTGACTACAATTACCCGGATTAGAAATGCCTAGTATTAGGTCCAGAAGTGTGCTGATAGATGTTAAACAACAAACTCCCCACCCCCCTTCCACCTCCCCACAAAATGTATGTAATATACACCTTTGAGAGTAAAAGGATATTATTATTATTATAAACATTTTGGTTCCCAAACTCATTTGACCCTTAAAAAAAAACCCTAATCAACCCCCTGGAAATTTACTTTCTTTAACCCTTTAACTTTTTTTTTTTAATTCGTGTCACTGGAAGCTACTCCCCCTCACCCAACCCACCCACACCCCCAATTGATCCAGCATCCTCCAGGAAGTGTATCACCCATTTTGGGAACCTATGAAAAGAAATCAAACCTTGATTTGCCGCCTTTGCTGATTTCTGTGGTATAAATGCTCACAATGAACATTTAACAATTAGCCCTCCCTGATACAATAGGAACCGGCTCTAAAACACTGAAGATCTTTCTTCTGTTTTCACTTCTGAGTAATTAGAGTGCATACTTTAGGACAAGAAAAAGCTAGAGCAGCCAACAAAGGTCCATGATATTACATCTAAGTAAAGACACTAATGTTTTCTAGTAAGCTGCAGCACGCACAGTGGCTGCCCCAGGAAACCTGTCTCAGTGGATGCGCTGAAGCAGGCTGAGGGTCACCAATGGGCCTCAGACCCACAGTGAGTTAGGGAGATATGAAGTCTCCCTCTGGCACAATGGATGGACAACAGCAGCTCATCCCAACAGCCATGAGGGCGGCTGAAGCAGGAGTTATGGGGCACTTCGCACTTGGCCAGAAATGAAAGACACAAGGCTGTCCACTGAACCCTGGACCATAACCAGTTGTCCTAACTTTTGTATTGCCACTGGACCTTGATGACTCTGGAAGAATGAATAAGGCCCACAGCTTGGTGTAGCTGCCTCACTTAAATGTGTGAGTCAAGACCTCATCCTGTGATGTCAATGGTCCTCTTCAAACCCAAGCACAACCAACTAATCAAATGATGATGATGATGATGATGATGATGATGATGATGATGATGATACTAGCTATACTGTTTTACAAGCACTTTGATCCTTACAGCCCATTTTATAGATGAGGAAATAAGTTGAGAGATGTTACCTAATTTTCCCAAGTTCACGTAGCAAGTATCTGCAGCAGGTTTTGACCTTCGGTTTGGCCACACCAAGGCCAATGCTCTGGACATTACTCCACCTAACAGGCTCTATTATCCCCAGATTTGATTGTTGTACACTTCCATGGTAGATAGGACCATGAGCATCTCTTAACCCTTACTGCTTGCAGAATCCTCTGCTCAGTGACATAATATGTTTCCTTGGAGCCTCAAGTTTCCTGAGACACAGAGGAGAGTAGCATCCAAATGAAAGCCCTTGTATCCTGTTCAGGGGATGGGGAGAGAGGGGTGTTAAATGTCACAAGTAGCTCCATCACCCCTGTTTCTCAGTGGACTTGCCCATAATAGGAGATATTTCTTTGACCATCAGCTCATACATATGTTGCACCATAAAATCATAACTTAGAGTGAAACAGCTTGGATATGCATTCCACAACACTTGTTACCTAATGGTCTTTCGTAGGGGTTTTACTACAAAGAATTCAACTCAGACAATCTCAGGTTACATTATTATTCCCTTAGAGTACTTGTTTCTACCACCCCATCATCTCATTCTTCTTCCCTCCTCTCATGTTCAGTACCTCATGACCATACTTTTGGACTCCTGCCATAGCATCCTAAATAGTCTATACAACTCAAGCCTTCACTTTCCCTCCCTCCAATCTATCCTCCATGAATTTGCATGTCCCTACTGTTGTGACCAAGTCACTTTCTGGTTCAATTAACTCCAGTGGCGCCTATGACTCTAAAATTGAATATTAACTCCTTTGCTTGGTGTGTACAACCCTTCAGAACCTGGCATCATCCTCCCTTTCCAAATTTAGGAACTCTTTACTCTCTTTCATGGAGATAATTATAATACTTACTTCTCAGAGCTGCTGTGAGGTTCAGATGAGATAACACTTTTAAAATGCTAAGCACAGTGTCTGGAGCATAATAGGAACTCAAAAAACACTTGTCGCCTCACCCCGGTGCACCAATATTCAGGACCACCCAAACTGGCCTTCTTTCTGTTTGGCAAACATGGCTCTCTAGAGCCCATCACCATACCCTTACCCAAGATGGTTGCTTTGCTTGGAACGTATTCCCTTATCATTTCTTCCCCTTGGCATCCCTATTTCCTTCAAAGATCAATGTAGGTATCACTTTCTATGTGAGTTGTTTTTCTAGTTCCCAGAGGTAAAAATGTCTCAATCACTTTCCTAATGCCATTTTGTGTGTATCTGTTCTACATTTTGTTCATATGTATACATTTACATATTCCCCTATGGGACTCCTTGTGGAGCTTCACCCTCAAAAAAGAAAATATTCTCTTTTTCAGATTAAACATCCCCATTTTATTCAAACAAGAATGACGTTGAGGCCCTGACTGCCCACCTCTGGATGCTCTCCAGTGTATTCCATTGCCCTTTATTAAAATGCAATGACCAGGACTGAGCATCCAATCCTCAATACTGCCCTGACCAAGGTAGTACACCACGAAACAACAACATCCTTCCTCCAAGATCCCTCGAACTGTTAATGCCAACCACATCACACTGTCGTCACAAATTAAAATGGCAGTCTGCTAAAACCCCTGAAGCTTTTGTTTCCAGATGAACCAGAGAACCATGTCTCCCCCATGATATGACTATGAAGTTGATTTCTTAAACCCATGGGTAGAAGTTCATATGCATCCCTATTCAATAGCACTTTGTTAATTTTACCCCCAGATGTTGAATCCACCATGTATTTTAAGGCTCTTTATTCGCACTCAGTGTGCTAGCTGTATAGTTGTGTTTCACTTGGTGATTTCATAAGGATGTAATTTATGTTCTTCTCCAAATCAGTGATTAAAATATTCAAAAGCCCAGGATCCAGCACAGATAGAGAGTCACTCCAACCCTTCCGAAATGACAATGAATCCTAATGACTATTTCTTAAGCTGGGCCATTCAAACAACTCCAAATGAATTCAATTGGATTCTCATTTAGAATCCATTCCTCCATGTTTTCCACAAGAATATCATTGGAAATTTTAACTCTGATCCTTTTATGCTTGTGGTTACCTTCTCTCACTGGTGAACTGTACAAGGAACTACCATTTTTTAAAAAGCAATTGGGGTTAAGTAACTTGCTCAAGGTTACACGGCCAGGTGTTTCTGGGTGGGTGCTAAGTGTCTGAGCCCAGATTCTATCCCAGGTCATCCTGACTCTGGGGCCTGTTCTCTTACTCGCTGTGCTACCTGGCCGCCCCAGAACAACCACTTTGAAGAAGGCAAGACCAAGGCCAGATTCTCTGGATTTCACCACTGTACTTCAACTGATTTTCCCCTCCACCCCTGCTACCTCCTTCTCCTAATGGTGAGGTCCTTCTAAAATTTCTGTTTGGAGGAAGAGCCCAGATTGGTCATGCCTCAATGTTTGGACTTTGTCACCTTGCTTGATTTGGGGCACATTGCTCCCCATCCATCCCACCCTTTTAAGCTCCCTTTTTTAGTTTTTTTTTCATTAGATTGTAAACTTCTTGAGGGCATTAACTCTTTCTTTTTGTTTGTATTTGTATCCTGCTATGCTTGACACAGAGTAGGTGCTTAATAAATATTTATTTGACTTAATTTTCTTTGTTAATATATTAGGAAACTATATCTACAACATCAAATGATCTCTCACTATATCTACAAGCCTGTTTCTTCACCTCTAAAATAAACATACAGATATTTACCCTGCCAGCCTTATATTGTTATGATTTTGGAAAGCATTTTGACAACTAGAACACACCACAAACATATGAGCTGTAATTTTGAATAGTAAAGACAACTTTGTGTCCCAGTGGATAGAGAATTGTGTAGGCAGGAGGACCTGAGTCTTGGGTTTGATTGAACTTCAAACATGTGTTGATTGGGGGAATATGGGCTAACAATAACCCTAAATGCACATGCGTTATGATTCTGTTCCCTCATCTATAAAATGGGGACAAAATCATCTACCTCCCAGAGCTGTGTGGATAAAAGGAAATATTTGTAAAGTATTTTGCAAATCTTAAAATATCATGCAACTTTTGTTAATAAAAGCAATAATGTGGACTCCAGTATTAGTCATTCCTAAATTGCATAAGCCCCTATTTCATTTTAATAGCAGCCCCTTTATTAAAAATCTTCCCAGTTCCTCTTTCCTTATGTGAAAGGAACCCAAGAAAATAGCAAAAGCATTTTCTTGTGCAGTTTGGGGCCATGCAAAATTAGGCTGCTTGATTAGAGTTTGGCTGAAAGTTTTCTTTAATTAGTCCTAATTTACTGTCCAAGCACATGGTTATTAAATCTTATTAAAATGACTCACAGTGCACTCCAGATTAATGGACAAGATAGGAATGAGATTTCAAGGATGGCAAAGAAGAACAACACTCAAAACTGGATATTCAGTCCAAGAGACTTGCCTTTGCATCACACAAGTTGGCTGGTGCTCAGGGAAAGATTTTCAGCAAATACAGAGTGTGTCCAAAATGGCTCTGGCTCCTCTCATTGAAAGGCTCTTGAATCTAATTCTGCATTCCATCCCACTTCTTTAAAAAGAAAGTTCTTTCATCCGTATAACCAAACCACATCCTTACTCACTTGTGCCCAATAGGAACAGTTACCAAAGGTTTTTTTTTTAATCAAGGAATAAAATAAGGTTTTAGAATTTCTTCTTTTCCCCCCTTTATAAATTCATTTTAAAGTTACATACAAACAAACAAGGAAAAAGAAGTAGGTGCTTAGTAAATACTTATTGATTACAGCATTTACACAGCAGAACATAAGAGAGTCAATAGAAAATAGTCATTGTGCTAGGTAGAGAAATTGTCAACTTGCTAAGTTTACATCAAAAATACTTATTTCAATGTACTGATATCTTAGAAATGAGAATTGCCTGCCTGGCATTTCAAGATTGGTAGGGATGATCCGTGATGAGCATGAAAGTTAATGTTTAGACAGCATTTTGAGGTTTCCAAGTCACTGTTATCATCCCTATTTTACCAGTGGAGAAAATGAGGCCCAGATCGTTTAAGTTACTTACCTAGGATGACAATGATAGTAGGCAGCTAAGTGGTACAATGGAGAGAGCACTGTCTTGGAATCTGAAAGGCCAGAGTTCAAATCCAGCCTCTGATAGTTACTAGCTGTGTGACCCTGGGCAAGTCACATAACCCCTATTCACCTCAGCTCCTAATCTGTGAAATGTGGACACACCAGAGAAGGGAATAGCAGACTACTTCAGTAAAATTACCAATAAAACCCCATTTCCAAATCCATGGAATCATACAAAGTCACATATGATTGAACAACTAAGCAATAATACTGCCAGTAAATGCCAAAGAGGGGATTTGAATTCAGATTTTTCTGATTGCAAATCCACTGTGGCACCAACTGGATCTAATCTAACCTGTACCTCAACAAGAACATTCACTACAATATCCTTCTCAAGTGGACATCCAGCCTCTGCCCCTGTAATGAGAAGGAAGCTTCAACATCCTGAGGCATCCCTCTCCACCATGAAACAACTTGGATGGTTTGGCTAGAGCAGAGGTGGGGAACCTGTGGACCTCTAGGTTCTTGGGTGTGGCTTTTTGACTGAGTCCAAGTTTTACTGGAAAAAAATCCTTTTATTAAAGGAATTTGTTCTGTGAATTTTAGATTCAGTTAAAGAGCCACACTAGAGGACCCAGTGGGCCACATGAGGACTCAAGACTGCAGGTTCCCCACTCCTGGGCTAGAGCATTTCTTGTCATTAAGTCTAATATGCACAGCTTATCACAGCTTTTCATCTATTTTTCATAGTATCATAAAACCATTAGTTTGTAACTACAATGGAAATCAGAGGCCAACAATCCCCCAATTTTTTGGATTAGGAAATTTCCATAGAGATCAAAGAATTTGTTCAGGGTCAAATAGCCAGTCTTGGGTGTGATTTGAACCCAGGTCAGCCTTACTCCAAGTCCAAAGCCATCTACTATATGATTCTTCTTCAACCAGTATCCATTGCTCTCAGTTCTGCCTTTTGGATAATAGCAGAATGCTACATTTCGAAGAATTTCAGAAATAAAAGAGACTTCAATTTCCATTTAGTCCCATCTCCTTTTCACTCTGACCACAAAGTGACCATCCAACCTTCACCTGAAGATCCTCAGTGAGGCACCATGATGTCATGGAAAGAGAAATGAGTGTGAAGTCATAGGATGTGGGTGAAATTAACATTCCCCAAACTAATTGGTTAGTGGGAAGAATATTTTGGTGCTTGAAAGATTTTGACAGGACCCATAAATTCTGGTCTGGGAAAATCTGTCGCTGTATAATATTGTGGGGATAAGGGAGGTATGAGGACAGCTGAGAAATTTTGGAACAAATAATTCGAAACAACTTATTTTTCTACAAAAATGTTATCACATCGAATAAATAATTCTAATATAGTAATTATATAAGTGATATATGGAGGAATATTGAACAAGAACAATTTCATAATACAATAAAATTTGGTTACATAGCTCAAGGTTAACTTTTTTTTCCTTAATCTAACAAAACAACAGGCACTTTATCTCAGCCCCTTCATGGATAATTATTTTCCTGAGACTAGTTAATCCCTCTAGGACAGTACTTCCCTCAAGGGTTTTCCAATAGCAATAACTGAAAAGAGAAACCTCCTCCCTTTGATCAATACTCCAATCCCTTCAGGAAATGAAAAAAGAGAGTACTGCACTTAGGTGGATCATTTATTTCTAAAATTTCCAAAAATGAGAGTGTCTACTTCGACACCCTTATCATGGGTGTTCTTAATCTCAGAAAAGATAATGTACAGTAGGGAGAGATAGGTCAGTATTGACATTTTTTTCTACTTTCATTTTTTATTTTTAAGATGGGAGTAGGGGAGCAGGTTCATAAAGTTCAAGACATTTCCCACCTTTGAATCTCACCCTCTTTTGGGTAACTTGCATATGGAACCTTTATGTCAGTCCCTGCACAGATCTCCCTGCTTTCCCCAGCTCTGTTCCTTTTTGTCATTATTCCTACCATCCTGACTAAAAATAAAAACATTGAGGAGAGTGATATGAGGCTCTAAGTGCAGTGATTCTGTGTTGTCGATGCTGAGATCCATTCGATCCATTTTGTTACAGTAATCTTTGGGGACCTTGACAATTTTCTTTGGTTTCTTGTGATCCTTCATTTTCTATCCTTAAAATGCTGTTGGGGTGAGTTTATTATAGCATGTCCTGCCAAATCTTTTTTAGTTTTATACTCTACTTTTTAAAAAATGTTTCTTTTGTTTCATTTCTAAAATTATAGAGAACTGAATGAAATTCATAAAAGTAAGAGTCATTCCCCAATTAATAAGTAGTCAAAGAACATGAACAGGCAGTCTTCAGACAAGGTAATCAAAGCTATCTACAATCATATGAAAAAATTCTCTAAGTTACTATTGATTAAAGAATTGCATATTAAAATAATTCTGAGGTAACATCTCATGCCTATCAGATTGGCTAGTATGAAAGAAAAGGAAAATGACAAATGTTGGAGGAAATATGGGAAAATTTGGACACTAATACTTTGTTCATGGAGTTGGGAAATGATGCAACCATACTGAGAGCAATTTGGAAGTATACCCATAGTGCTATAAAACTATAAATACCTTTGGCCCAGCAATACCACTACTCAGAGTGTGTATCCGAAAGAGATGCAAAAAAAGAAAAAGGATCCATAACAGCTCTTGCTGTGGTGAGAAAGGACATGGAAATTAAGGGGATGTCCATCAATTGGGGAATGGCCGAACAAGTGATTATGATTGGATATTATTGTGATGTAAGAAATGATGAAAGAGATGATTAAAAAAAAACCTGGAAAGACTTATATGAACTGATACAAAGTGAAGTGAGCAGAACCAGGAAATTATTGTACTAGAATATTACTTACATACAGAGTACTAGCTTTATGATTCTCTTATTGGTGTTCACAACCCTGGGTTTGTAAGACAAACCAGCTGGCTTCCAACCCTAGCTCTTCCATTTACTGCCCATGTGACTGGGGTCAAGTAATTTCATCTCTCTATGCTTAGTTTCCTCCTCTATAAAAAGAGGGCTCATGACTAGATTCCAAAGGTCAATTCTGGTTCTAAAGCTTCTGTTTTGTTGTCTTGTGACACCAAAGAGATTCCACAAAAGCCAGCTAAGCAGAGGCAAAGCTAAATCAACCTGGATTTCTGCTTAGCAAGGTGTAAGCCACTTGGAAAAGGGTAGTGTTTTTTTTTTTTCTTTTGTTACTTTTTTTCCTATATATATATATATATATATAGCTATTTTTGTCTGTATATGTATGTGTGTATATATATATATATATACACACACATATACATATATATATATATGTGGTTAAGACGTGTGCACATTGCAACAAGTGAGTGATGAACTTTCCTAATAATCTGAGGTCAAAAAAGATGAGGGACCAAGAGACCATTTAGTCCAACTATAGTCATGTTGCAAAGGAAGGAACTGAGATCCAGTCAGGGTTGTCCAGAGATCCTGCAGATCTCATGGATGAATGTAGGAGACGCAACGTTTGAACTGGACTTTGGGTTCTATGATGTCACATTTAATGTTGTTCCCAGTCCATCATAGTGTCACCAACCATATACAGAGGGAATAAAAGAGAGCTTTCTAAAGAGTCTGTTAATGTCCTCTTAAAGTGGTGCAAAGAAGCATATATGTGTATACGTATGTGTGAATGTGTATATGTGCATGTGTGCACATGTGTATGTATGTGTGTATGTATATTATATGTATAAGTATAGCAACAAGGGGGTTATAAGGAAGACATACCACTAGTCTCCGTAGCATTCAGCTCTATTGGCATAGACTCAAACATTAATAACTCACTGGTCTCCCCCCTGCAAGACCGAGACACCTTTTTCTGTGCTGATAGCTTCAAACTGTTGGTGCCTCAGACCCTTAAGAAGCAGCCAATCCCTTTATATCCTGAAATAAAAATGAAAAGGAGCTGGTGAAGTTGGCCTGGGGCTTGGGAGCTGAATGGGTCAGGTGAGTTTCTGTGGTTGGCAGGCTTTGAGTCCCAGTCTGGGCACATTCAGAAGCCCGTCTGTAAACTCATTACAGTCTCTCTTTGGGACCTACTTCTAACTTTATTGCTTCTTCTATCCAGTTCCTTGTAGTTTCAAGCTTATAGGTAACACATAATATGGACCTGGGGATGCAATATATCTCTGTCTTTCAATCATGAGCCCAGGTAGGTTAAGAGAGTCTCATGATCAGGCTGGCTTCAGGGAAGTATGTATTTCAGTCCTTTCAACTCTTGAAGAACATTACATAAGTATTGGGGGGAGGAGGTTCTGATCATAGAGGCAGTATGGCTCCATCAAGAGCCAATCATGACAGGCTAACTTTACTTACCTTTTCTGCAGGCTGACTATTTACATAAAGAGGTCTTTCAGTGTGATATAAGGAATCTTATATCAAAGATTGACACTCTACACCACAGTTAAGACTTCCAGTTCTGGAAGAAGTGAATCTATTCATTTGTGAGATTCTTTTCCTATGATGTAATCCAGTTGGTTGGTGAATGAGTGTGTGCAAAAGCCCATTTACCCACTATACCTTCAGGTTGGCTCTATCTTCACACACCAAACCTTCCAGCCAAACCCCTGAGACGCCACCCCATAGGCTTATGGTCAACTCTCTCCTCCATGTTTCTTCTTTCATTCATTGCACACTCCTTGGAGGCAGGGACTGTCTCCATCTCTCTTAACTTGACCCCCAGTGCTCAACACAGTGGCTGACGCATAGTGAGTGCTTAACAAATAATGTTTTTGTTCTTTCTTTTACTGATTCTGGCTTTGTGAATCTATTGTGATAGTCTTGTCAATAACTAACCTCTTTCCATCAAAGCCAATCAACACTTATTATTCAACTTAGAGCCTTAGAGTCACCTAGAGCACAGAGGTATGTGGGACTTGATCAGTATCACACTTTTTATGTCATGTTTATAGACACCATTGCCAATGCCATCATCAGCTACTTATATAAGTCAACCAATTAACATGAATTCATTAGGCACTTATTATGAGCTGGGGATATGAAGAAAGGGAAATCATGACCCCTGCCCTCAAGAAGCATGCAGTCAGTAGGCAGAGAATGTATAAGCAACAAACAAGATATAGAGAGGGTACAGGAAAGGTGATCTTGGAGGGAAAGCCATAGCTGGAAGTGAGAAGGGCAGACTGCATTTCTAAAGGTGAAATTGGAGCTGAATTAAGTCTCATAAAGTTAGGGAAGCCAGGAGGCAGACATAAGGAGGGGGAGTGTTCCAAGATTGCTTATGGGGACTGCAATGAAAAATCTTGGAGTTGGGAAATAATAATAACAATAAGAACCTGTCCACAGTGCTCACTGTGTGGCAAGCCCCGTGCTAAGTTTTTCTAGCTGTCAGCTCATCTGGTCCTCACAACCACAGGAGGCAGATGCTATCATTATCCCCATTTTAGACATGAGAGAACTGAAGTGAATAGAGGTTAAGGGCCCAGCCCAGTCACCCAGCCACGAAGTATATCAGATCAGATTTTAACTCGGATCTTCCTGACCACTGGCCTGGCCACACCACTGCACTAGCCAGCTGCGTAAGAGGGAGGAACATGTTAGAGGATCACAGATCATGTGGGAAGGAATATGAGGACTAGAAAAGTCAGTATGTGAACAGTTGTGAAGGGCCTTAAGGATTAAACAGATAATTTTATATTTAATTATCAGGGCAATAGAAGCCACTGAAGTTTATGGAGTATTGAGTGACATGACAGGATCAGACCTGCACTTTAGGAAAATGACTTTGGTCACTGAAAGGAGGATGGTGTGTGGCTATATTTGAGGCAAGGATACCATGCAGCAGGATATCACAAGAGTTCAGGTGAAAGCGATGAAAGCTTACACTAAGAGGGTGGAAGTCAGGAAAAGGAAAGGGACATAGATGGAAGAAATTTCACTTTGTTAGATTAAGCCTAGTAAGGACTTTTCTGATTTAGCATCCAGAAAACATTTGGAAGCAAATTTGGACCTAAATCAGTACAAGTCCTGCCTGTCTCCTTAGCCCCCTTCCCACTCCCACCCCTTGGTCATCTTTGCAGGAATAATAGCCTACTCTGAGACAATCCTTGATTCAAGATGAAATTGCAAGGAAAACTTGACTAAATAACCGTTGGAAATATTCCCAGCATCCATCAAAGCTTTAGAAATCCTGGACAAGGTCACCTCTGATAAAAGTTACCTACATAAATTTCAGGTAAATCCTTTATAAAACAATAGGTTTTTGTTATGTGTTTCAATATGGAATTATGCAAGACCAACTATATGTTTTAAAGAAGTGAAACTACTACTGGATGTAGGTCCCAAAGAAGAAAATTTACATATATACATAAAAACATACATACACACCTGTGTGTATACACACGTATATACATGTATGCACATACCTGCAAATACACATATATGTGTGTACACATGCATATACACATATAGATAAGCATGTTAATACACCTATAATTACACATATACATCTATACAATGCACACACCTATAAGCATATATACACATACAAATACACATTTACACACACGCGCATATATAAACACATGCATGCATATTGTGTGTGTTTGTGCATGTGTGTGCATTACATATGTGTATGTATATGTATATTTACATGCATAATGCATATGGGTATATGTGTATGCATATGTATTGAATATACTTGTGTATATATTATGTGCACATGTGTATTTATGTATTTGCATGCATATGTGTGTATATGTATAAATGTGAGAGAGGGGAAGAGAGACAGACACAGAGAGGGACACACAGACAGAGACAGAGGCACAGAGAGACAGAAACAGCAAGACAGAGAGGACAGAGAGAGAGACAGAGAGAGAGAGAGAATGTAAAGTCCTTGAGAACTGGGACTGTTGGATTTGTTTTCCTTTTAATCCCTAGCATCGAGGACTCCTGCCTGGCCCATAGCACTTCATAAATGCTTACCAAATTCACAGACAAGGCTTGTTCTAGCTCCCACATTTTATGTTCCTGGGTTTTCCAGATCTGCTACTCTGTGTGTCATTCTCTAAAGCCATCTCTATCTCTGACAGTTTGTACTCCTATAGTAAGTGGCTCTTAGAGGTGTTGGGGAGGGGACAGAGGGACAGGTGGAGGGGGGACTGGTTAGAGAAAGATCAGAATAATAACTATGTGTACATGTGTGTATGTTGGATCATATTGGATGTCTTTTTATTTCCTTTACAAAAACAAACATGGCCCAGACACACAGAAACAGTGAATGTATCGAGGTCTCCATTAGCTGCTGCTCTCAGGGCCACAGCTCTAATTCTCTAAGTCAATTACACATATGACTATCTGAATACAAAGCTGTAACAATCCCCACGGGCGACTGAAAGTAATAAATTATTTGTGATTTTTGTGCAGCATTAAGCACTCACATCCTGCTAAATTAAATCCTGCTCCCAGGCGTTGTAAGCTGCTGTTTGCCAAAGCAGCCTGCATCTTGTCAATAAGAATTCCATAAATCCCAGTGGGTGCGGGCTGTAGTGTAACTAAGTGACTGATAGCAAGATCAGAAAAGGCCCATCCATCCATCATGCAGCGGCTCCAGCTTCTCTGACTGCCAAAGGGAAGAGCCAGTGAAGGACACAGGGGGGCTATTAAGCTGCTCCCAGAGGACCTGAGGGAAGAGAAGTAGCTGGGACCTGCTGCCTTTTTCATGTGCGTGTGTTGCAAAGCCCAGAGGCCCATGTTGACCATTTATTCAGTAGGTAAGACTGCATTCCGTACTGTGATGAGTTAATAGCAATGTGGCTTATCACAGCAGCTGTGGATCCTTGTCTTATCAGAAAGCACAATCTTATCAGAGCTGAGATTTTAGAACAGAGACTGGCAAAGCTGGTTGGGACCTTACAGAGAGGTGCCAAACACATAGCCCGTGGGCCTGGCACAAAGTGTCTGAGTGCAGCTCACAGCAGATTAAAGCATAATTGGGAAGTATTTAACAAAATAAATTAAAATACATATAATAATGCACTTTAAAATTAAGTCACTTTACTGCCTGCATGGATTCTTATGTATGGCTTAGTGGCACCTATGTCTATTTGAACAGCACTGCCTTAGAATATATAACCAGCCTTCAAGCCTGGGAGTTCACCCATTCCAACATTCAGCTTCTACAAAGCAAGAAACTGGAGCAACTTGTCCAACATCACCTAGTTTACAATTATCACAAGTAGGACTCAAATCAGCTTTCTAGCACAGTCAGTCCTCTCTGATGATATCCTGCTTCTTGACCAACTTGGCGCTTTCCCATTATCTCCTCTTCTTTGTGCTCCCTCCCTTCCTCTCCCCTGCCCCTCTCCTCTTCCCTTCCCTCCTTCCTCCTCCTCCTCCTCCACTCCTTCTTCCACTTCTTCTTCTTCTTCTTCTTCTTCTTCTTCTTCTTCTTCTTCTTCT
>NW_027186374.1:1247152-1260155 GCF_028583685.1 Petaurus breviceps papuanus | reverse complement strand
CTTCTTCTTCTTCTTCTTCTTCTTCTTCTTCTTCTTCTTCTTCTTCTTATCTCTCTTTCTGTTCTCTGTATCTGTCTATCTGTCTCTCTGCGTTTCTTCCTCACCCATTCTCCCATTCTTCTTCTCTCCAACCCTCCCTCTTTATCTATCTATGACTGTTTCTGTCTCTCCCATTTCTTCTTTCTCCATCTCTCCAATACTGCCTGTCTGTGTCTCTGTCTCTATCTTTTTTCATCAGATTCAGTATAGCTCTTGAACTTCAGATTTACTGCCCAATTAGAGCAGATCATTGCAGTCCAAGCATTGATATTTTAGGGAAGCAGTAGGTGTTATGGAGAAGAATCTGACATTCTGCCCCTGAGAGTCCTCCATTTTCTGCTTCTTGAGATTCACAGATTTTAACCAGAAAAAGAAATTCCCATTCTGTCTAATGGGTTCCACATTCCCAAGAGCTTTATTGGTGGCAACACATCAATCCAAAGTCTATAACGAAGGAAATGGAATGCATGTAGAGGAAGGTGAGACATAATCTCATGCTATATGGGAAAACTCAGTGAAGGAACCCCACCCCCAAATAGAGATACATGACCAGTAAAGACAGATATAGATGTGTAGATTGATATAGTTGATGTTTGTATGTGTATATATGTACATATATGTATATATTCATGTATATATTATGTGCCATAATATATAAACTATATATTATTTGTATTTAAAATATTATATATTTATAACACATATGTGTATAGTATGTATGTATATGATTAAGCATAAGGTCCTTGAGGACAGGAACTCTTGACTCCTTTTTTATTCCCATCACCTAATACAGTGATTGGTATTAAAAATTTATTTAAAAATACTATTGGATTATCAACAACTCAATAAGAATTAATTAAACATTTACTATGTATCTAGGCACTGTGCTAATGGTTGTGAAGGTGAATACATGAAGAAAAAGAGAGTCTCTACTCTCAAGGAGTTTCCATTTTATTGAAAGAAGATCACATAGAAAAGGGAGTTGAAAGGGGGTTGGTGGAAGGGTGTAGGGATGTCAGGAGAAGGTTGTTCACATCTATGAAGGGGGCATGGGCAAAAAAAAGACCAGAAGAGAGAGAAGAGGAATAAAGACATAGCTAGCTGCAGTGACCTCAAAAAAGAATTTATGAAAGGAAACAGACAATCAGAGAAAAATGTTCAGGGATGCAGTTCTTCTAATGGATGAAGGCCATGTGTGGAGTCAGCTTCTAGGATGAAGAGGACTCTTTGGCATGATAGATAAAGTCCAGACAGGTAGAGCCCAGCTTGGAAAGGAAGGAAGAATTGTTTGCCATATTGTCTGATTGATTAAATGGGTATATTTAGTCTTGTGAAGACTCATTGGGGTCAAAATACCTGCCTTCCTGTAGATGAAATGTCATGTGGAATAGGGAATTTATGTGACTTTTAGACACAATGGCTGCCTAAGTGGAGACAGAGTGCCTGTTCTCATATACCTACTCTAACAAAAGTCTGAAATTTGCACCAAACTAAAAAATGATCTAGAAATCCACTGAATAAACTCTGCAGTAGTAATAGACTTTTTTCCATCCCAGAGCTGTGCAAAATGTCAAACAGAAACCCAAGAACAATGGGAAAGGTGGACATGAGCAAAGCCAGAGTGAACATTGGCAAACAAGCCAGAAGCCATTCAGTAAAACAGCGATGACTCAGAGGATCCTGGACACTGTGAGATTGTATTTCCAGAGAAAGCCAAAGTACAGAACTGCCTTTTTGTCTCATGAGGACACAAGAATGCTAATATTGAAACCCTATTACAGTAAGAATGAAATTATCACGTTCTAAAGGAATCATGCCATGTCAGAACCAAAGGAGACCTAGAGGAAAACATAGAGAATGCAAGTTCTAAGGAGAAAAGCAGTGAACAAATCCCTAGCACTCTGAACTGAGAGGCCATGGAAGACGACGTCACAATCACCATCATCATCATCATCATCATCATCGCCATCATCATCCCATTAATACGATGCTTTTAGGTTAACAAACACTCACTATCAGCCCTGTGACATAGGCTTTATCATATCCATTTTGCAGATGAAGAAATTAATGTTAACAGATGTATTCCTTGCCCAGGAATATACCATTTATAAGTTTCTAAGACAGAATTTAAACCAAAATTTAACTGATTCCAAGTCTATCACTTTATCTGTGGCTTCACTTAGTTGGCCTGGAGATCTAGCACTCCGAACTTCAAAGATGGGTATGTGGTGGTGGGGGGAGCATTGTGTGTGTGTGTGTGTGTGTGTGTGTGTGATATAACATCAGGAAGTAGAATTCAAGGAAAGGACTTAAGGGGACTCAAGGTAAGACAAAGAAGGGCTGCTAATCACAGCCAAGCATATATACTCATGCATACACCCAAACAAAAGTAACAGGGATGTGATAAGCAAGATGCAGAGCTCCATAATTAAAAGCAAGCAAAAGAACATTGCAAGACTCTTGAAAGAAGAAAAGCACCAAAGAAACACAGAAAAACTCAAGATCTGTCAACTTCTGATATATGCCAGAGGAGGTCTTGGAATACAGTATCTCAAAATTCAAAGAACATACACTTCCAAGCACAACTACCTCACCAAAGCAGAGTTGAGCATAGTCTTGTAATCTTAGGGAAGAGGGCAAAAGAGGAGGAATCATTAATGGGATGGAAGATGTCACCATTTTTTAGAAAAATCCCAGAACTGATGGATAACTTTTAAACATGGAAAAATTAAGAGAAACCATTAAAGAAAAGTGATGCAAACCACAAGGAAAGGCTGTAGAATGATAAGGAGCAAACACACTAATTGGGGGAAGGGTAAAAAAAAGTGTTCCCTAACAAGCTTGATATCTTCAAAAATGCTGAATAAAATCAATAAGGAACACCACCAGCAGCAGCAAATGACCTGGAATTGGACTGGTTATGTTCTGAAGCTTTTAAAAAAGGAAAGATCATGGAAGGCATAAGGAAGAAATACATTTGTGTGGAAAGCAGGAAGAAGTGGCTCAATGTGTGATTTCTCATAGTTTGGTTACATAAGAAGAATGATGCACAAACATCGAGGAAGAGATGGGGAAAGTGGGCAGCAGGAGAACCATTCTTACATGAAACAGGAAAGAGATGGTTGAACACAAACAAACCTCAACAGGGAAACAGTCAGGGATGGGAGTGAGGTTAAGAGGAAGTACAATACTGGGGAGTAATAACCACAAACAAAATGCATTTCCTAATATTGAGTGGGTGGGGTTTAAAGGAAGAAATAAAGTTCAACAGAAATCCTCAATCTGAAGAACTGTTATTCACTTGGGCAATGACTAAACCAATTGATGTATATGAATATAGTAGAATAATATTACTTTATGATGGCTGAAGAGATGATTTTTAAAAATCCTGGGAGGGAAGGGAAAAAGGAAGATAGGAAAGAAAGGAAAAAAAGAGAAGATAGGAGAAAAGAGAGAAGTGAGAAGGGAAGAGGAAAAAGAGAGTAGAACAGAAGGGATGATTAAACAATTATTCCAAGTGCTAGGTTTTATGCTACGCACTGCAGAGATTTCATACACACACACGTATCTATATATTTGTGTGCATATACACATATAGATATGTGTATACTTGCATGCATGTGGACTTATGTGTATGTATTTATGCATGCATGTATAAACACAAAGAAAGGTCACTAGGACCTTACATTCTAATGGGGGAAGACAACAAAAGGGAACTGAAAAGGGCAAGGGGAGGAGATGGGGATAAAATGAAGGTTCATGATGATACAAGAACACATTTTTAAAGTTGAGTGAAAGTTAGCGACAGAGCTGGGAGAGGCATGAAGCTGGGTCCTGGGGCCCTCCACAAGACGGAAGCTCCAGGTAGACTCACCTGTGGGAGAAAGGGAGCAGGAATAGTATAGGGATATGACATAGTGGGTAGAAGTCAAGAGTGGGATGCTATTCAAGCAATGGGAAGGCCTGAGACATTCAGGAAGATTAAAGGATGAATAAAAAGAAGAAGGGGCTTCGTATGTAAGATCAGAGTAAGTCAGGAACAGGTCTGGGATGCAGAATGTTCTGATGTAGAGAGAACTGAGAAGAAACGGGAGAACAATTTAGGCAAGTACAACAACTTTGTAAAGAAAAATAACCTGAAAGATTGAATGCAGTGACCAAGCATGATTCCCCAGAGCCATTGAAGAAGCGTGTCACCCACCTTCTGACGGAGATAATGGATACAAAGTACTAAAAGGAGACATACATTTCTGGATAATGGTGCAGATTTGTTTTGCTTAATTATGCAATTTTTATTATATTTTATGTATCTTTATTATATTTTTATCTCTCCATTTTAATTGGGGGGAAATAGAAGCAAAGAAGGTAAAGTTTAGCCATACTAAGGCTAAAAATGAAAAAAAAAATATGTCCGTTAAATATTTTCCCCTGTGTTTTAAATGTACAGAAGACAATGGTAATGAGTATTGAAGGAAGCACAGAAAGGTAGGACACTTTAGAAAGCATTGTGTGAAATTATCATATGCTTTTCTTTAAAAAAAATAGTATGTAGGGGTGGCTAGGTGGCGCAGTGAGTACGAGCGCCAGCCCCGGAGTCGGGACTACCCAGGATCGGTTCTGGCCTCAGATACCTAACACCCACACAAAATAACTGGCCGTGTAACCTTGGGCAAGTTACTCAACCCCAATTGCTTTAAAAAAATAGTATGAAAAAGGAAGGTTACAGTCTTATATACAGCTTGCTTTTTTGCGTTTTTTTATGTGTGAAATGCTTTGAAAAAAAAAAAGCAAAATTCCCCCCCCCCCCCCCCCAGTGATTTAAATTTAGAAGATTTTTTTTGAGGCAATTGGAGTATTCTGTTGAGCACAGAGAATGGAATCAGGAGCAAAGAGTGAATGTATACATATTGATGAATGCATTTGAAGTTAGGGAGGAAAATGGGAACTTTCTAATAATTATAAACATGCAGAATTGGAATGGGCTACTTCAATCCCCTAATAACACCGGCACTTTCTTACTTTTCAAAGTCTTTTTTGACTTTACCCTTCTCCATGAATTCAGGGTCACTAGATTCCTGGATGTTCCTCCCTCACAACACTCCATTTCCTGACTGCAGACATTTGCCTGGACTAAACAGGCCAGATTGAGGCTGTCCCCCATGTCTCAACTCAGTCTCTTTGCTTCCTTGTTGTCTGTTAAATATCCAGTAAAATTCCGCCTTCTACAAGAATTCTGCCGTCCTCAATGCTAGTGTCTTCCCTCTGTTGAATATCTCAGAAGTATCCGCTATATGTGATTTGTACATAATTGCCTACATGGTCTTTCTCCCATTAAACTAGGATCTGCTTGAGAATAGAGACTGTCTTTTGCCTTCCTTGTTATCCCCAGCACTCAGATAGACTTCTTTGTGCCTGGCCCAGAGTCGTTTTATAAATTCCTTAACTTGACTTGACTTGACTTGAAGTGATAAAGGCTTCCCTCTTACTACAGCAAGGCAATTTGAATGCCTTCTTGCGGCTGTGGCAAGAGAAAATTCTCTGCTGGGCGCAGCTTGATATAATGAACTAATTTTCTTTCCAACTCTGACATTCTGTAATACGAAGACAAGAAAATAAAAGTACAATATGATTATATTAAACTTTCTAATTTATTAAAATAGTAGGTTTACAGACAGGATTAACAGTAAAAACATCTTAAATATTTTTTTAATTTTTTATGGAAGCATGTCAGTTGTTAGGAGATAATAAGAATAATCCCTAAAATTCATATTTTATTTTGTTGAAATAAAAACTAGCTAGATAGCTACAGATACATAAAACACAATAGCATCTTCAAATAAAAAAAAACTGTTTTTAGTTTTTGGTACAAATCAATGAAATGTTTTATTCAATCCAGAGTTATAAGCCAATATAGGGGAAAGCATCAGCTGGCCAGAGAGAAATTAAGGTTCTGTGGACTTCTAAATATGAGTCATTTCCCATACATATTGATAAAATACAGAAAGCACATATTCAGGCTGAATCCACCACCTGTCAGTTACCCTGTACAGGGGTGATTGGTTGGGAAGCAGGTATAGGAAGGAGTCAGATTTCTTAAACAACTCCTCTGTTGTTAGTTGTAGAGGTCTAAGAGAGACCCTGGACAGTTGCTTTTTCCTTTGGCTTTTCCCCAGATATGGGTAAAAGGAAGGAAAATTGTATGGTTTGAATGTGATTGGCCATTTATACTGTAATGGAGGATTGTTATAAAATTATTTTACTCTTTTCAAGAAAGGGAGAAACACACACCATTACCACCACCACTGCCGCCACCACCACCATGAAAACTGGTGTTAGGTGATGATACATTAATTTTTCCACATTTTTATTTAAAGTTTTGAGTTTAAAATTCTATTTCTCTTCTCCTCCCCCTCCCTGAGACAGTAAGCAATCAGATATAGGTTATACATGTAAAGTTATGCAAAACATTTCATATTAGTCATTTTGTACAAGAAGTCTTGAATAAAAGAAAAAAATAAGGAAAAAGAGAAAAACAGCCTGCCTCAATCTATATTCAATCAATATCAGTCCTTTCTCTGGAGGCAGATAGGCTGCTTCATCATTAATTCTTTTGGATTGTCCTGGATCATTGTATTGCTGAGAATAGCTAAGTGATTCACAGTTCTTTGTGAAACAATCTTGCTATTACTATGTACAATGTTCTCTTGTCTCTGCTCACATCACTACGCATCATGTAAGTAATTCATGTAAGTTTTTCTAGGTTTTTTTTTCCTGAGATCATCCTACTTGTTATTTCTAACAGCACAATAAAATCTCTTCACAATCATAACCACAGCTTGTTTAGCCATTCCCCAATTGATGGCCATCCCTTTGACTTCTAATTCTTAGCCAACACAAAAAGAGCTACTATAAATATTTTTGTACAGATAGCTCCTTTTCCCTTTTTTTTTTAATGTCTTTGAGATATATACCAGGCAGTGGCATTGCTAGATGAAAGGGTATATGTAGTTTTATAGCCCTATTAACATAGTTCCAAATTGCTCTCCTGAATGATTGGTTCAGTTCACAACTCCACCAATAATTCATTAGTGTCACAGTTTTCCCACATCACCTTCAACATCCAATATTTTCCTTCTTTGTCATATTAGCCACTCTGATAAGTGAGAAGTGGTTCCTCAGAGTTGTTTTAATTTGCATTTTTCAGATCAACAGTGATTTACAGCATTTTCCATATGAGTACAGTAGTTTTGATTTCTTTTTCTGAAAACTTCATATTAATTGACCACTTGTAAATTAGGGAATAATTTGCATTTTGCTTTTTTAATTTAAATTTGACTCAGTTCTCTATATCTCTGAGAAATAAAAGATACTTGTCATAATTTTTTCTCAGTTTTCTGTTTTTCCTATAATTTTGGTAGCATTGGTTTTGTGTGTGGAAAAGTTTTTTAATTTAATATAATCAAAATTACCTATTTTACATTTTGCAATTATACACACATACACACATGTGTATACACACATATAAATACACACACATGTGTATGCAAATATATATATATATATACATACGTGTATAACTATATCTATATATAATCTATATCATATCTATAGATATATAGATGGCATAGATGATATAGAGATAGAGATATGTTCTTTGGTCACAAATTCTTCCTTTATCCATAAATCGGACAGACAAACTATTCCATGTTCTCTAAATTTGCTTATGGTGTCACCATTTATATGCAAACCATGTACCCATTTGGACCTTATCTTGGTATACAGTATAAGTTTTTGGTCTCTACCTAGTTTCTGCCACACTCTTTTCCAGTTTTCCCAGCAGATTTTGTCAAATAACGAGTTTTTGGACCAAAAGCTTCAATCTTAGGGTTTATCATATACTAGATTACTATGGTCATTTACTATGATGTAAATTGTACATCATCCATTCCACTGATCCAACACTCTATTTCTTAGCCAGTACTTGTCTGTTTTGATAATTTTAACTTTATAATACAGTTTGAGATCTAGTAAGGCTAGACTGCCTCATTTTTCATTTTTTTCCTTGATTCCTTTGATTATCCTTGAGCTTTTTTTCTTGATGAATTTTCTTATTATTTTTCAGCTTTATAGTTTGATTTGTATGACACTGAATAAAAAATAATTTAGGTAGAATTGTCGATTTTATTACATTGGCTTGGCTTACCCATGAGCAATTCATATTTTTTCCAGTTGTTTGGGTGTCATTTTAATTGAGTGAAAAGTGTTTAATAGCCTTGTTCATGTAGTCCCTGGGTTTAGTGACGGTGCATTTAAAAAGAACTTTAGGGCCATAATATTATTGGATCCTTTCAGAAACACTGGGAGGGAGATACTGTACTTGCTATCCTAAATGACATAAATGAAGACTCTAATTTCATCACTCTGGGGCACTCCTGGTGTGAAAATTCCCTCCACGAAAGCAGATTGGCAATCCATCTAAAATCAGTTCATCAACAAATATGTATTAAGTACCTGCTATGGGCATTGTCATAATATTTTGTAGATATAAGCACAGAGAATGAAACATTCCCTATTTGAAAGGAATTTATATCCAATTCGGAGAAAAGAGATAACAAATATAGCTTGTCCCAAAAGTCATAGCATAATTTAAGTTTTAATGACTTCTAGAATATATAAAGTGCAAATAGATAAGGCTAAGAAATGAACACAGAGAGTAGTTAAATACACAGTGCCTGGTACATAGTAGACAAGCAATCAATGTTTATTGGTTACCAACTATTGATAAAGTAATTTGAGGAGGACACTGACAACTGGGGATGTGAGACCAGAAAAGGTTTCATGCAGAAGAGAATACCGGAACTTCATTGTAAAAGAAGAAAGGGACTTCCTGGAGGGATATGCAAGAATGGGCACAGTCCGGATGCCTTGAGGTATATAACAGTACAGTTACTTCCCTCGGGGTCTCCAACTATAGTATTTTCAGAGGCAGTGTTTAATTCAGGTCTTCTTGACTCTACATCTCTGCTGTGTCATTTCTGTGTCCATGTTTTACAAGGAGGAGAAACTGAGAATCAGAGTTTATACAGGATAGAAGAGAGTCAGACAGAATCCCAAGCAATCAAGGGTCATATCTTGTCTCAGTCCCTCATTTACCCCATAGCCATGGAGAAAAAATATTTCCCATCTCTAAACCTATTTTCCCAATTTTCCAATAGATATGGCAATACCTTTCCTATCTACAATAATCCCCAGGGTTCTTGGGAAGAAAATATTTTACAAAACTTTTTAAAACACTATAGAAATATGAGAGCTCATTCTTCAATATGGCATCTAATTCATTTCTATTAGGCCCTTGCCAGAGCCAAATATAAAAGAACATGTCATCATTCACTTTCTTAAGCTGCTGACCAATCTCTCAAACTAATCATTTCTTTTCTCTTGACTCCACTCTTGTTCCCCCAACATGAGCATTAGTGACGACAGCCCATTGGGGATGGGGAACATGATGGAGAATGCCAATGGTTTTCTCTGTAGGGTTCATTTTTCAGAGTTATTGTTTAAAGATGTGTTGAGCAAGACTCTTTCTTGATGAAAAAACAAAGGGATAAGCATTTATAATAAAATGCTGAATTTAATGTTTCAAGGACACATTTTCATCGTCCTTTCATCTCTACAGTCCCCATACTCCATGTCTTTGCACAGGATATTGGCCATGCGTGGAATGTGGCTTTTCCTCATCCTCATCACTTGGAATCCCTGTCTTCCATCAAGTCTTAGGCCACATGTCACCTCCTACATACGAACTTCCCTGATTTTTCCTATTTGTTAGCATTACCTGCTCCCCCCACCACCATTTTTCATTTACTTTCCGTATATTCCATATTTACCAATCTATGTACAGGTTGGCCTCTCCACAAGCCACTCCCCAAAAGAATGGAAATCTGTTGAATCTATGTCATGAGGATCTCTAAAAGTATACAGGGATATTTGATCTGGAGCACAGAAGATGCAAGGAGGGCATGATTATGACCTGCAAATATTTGAAGAGCTGACATGTGGAGGAGAGGGAAGAATTATTTTATTTAGCCTCCAAGGGTTGAAGAAGGAAGCGATACAAGCTGGCAGAGATAAATTTGCCTTGTATGTCAGAAAAAAAGTCTTGATGATTAGAGGTATCCTGATGTGGAATGGCCAGTTTTGAGAAGTGGCAGGTCCCTCTTCATTGGCTATCTGAAATCAAAGAGTAGGTGGCCCCCAGTCAACCATGTTCCCGTTGGGATTTCCTTTACTCTTTCATACTGTGATATTATTGTCAAGAGCACCACCATGCTATTAATAACCCAGGCTCGCATCCTTCCCTCTCCTTTCCTTATTTTCCCTCCCCTCCTCTTTCAGCCTCTCCCTTCTCCTCCCCTCCCCTCCCCTCTCAATTCACATCCACCACTTTCTCAACCTAATCTGGTGTGACTTACGTCACCTTTCACAGCATGTCACATTTCTGCTTCCCTTCTTCCTCTGGCACTGCTTTCACTCTGATGTGGGTCCTTATCACTTAATGGCTGGATTATTTCCACAACCTTTCTACTGCAAGTGTTTCCCCACTCCAGTCTATGCTCTACTCCAGGTTTTCTTAAACTTTTCCCACTCATGGCCCCTTTCTACATTTCTGTAGTATTGTTGGTGCCATGTGGCCTGAGGGCATGCACAGTACAAAGTGCACATGCTTTGTGTTCAGAACCAAGGCTGCAGTGAATTTGCAGGATACAACATGGGCGACCACAGCCAGAAACACTCCAAATTTATTATGTATTTGATGTTTTTAATTAATTTTTGCTCTATGTGCATTCAGAAAACTTTTACTGTTGTCCAATTTTTGTGACACCACATGGGGTTGTGACCCACAGTTTAAGAAGTGCTGCCAACTATCAAAATGCTCTTTCTAGCACACAGGTCTTAACTATGGCACTCATTTACTTACTAAACCCCAGTGTTTCCTTATACTCCCAGGAGCAAATACCAAATCCCTTTTGACTTTTGCAGCCTTCCCAGCATGAGCCTTCCTGCCTTTTTGGACTTCTGTCTTCCTCCCCTCTCTATACTCTTTCAGCATGTTCCCTTCACCGCCTTGTGGTTCTTAAACACAACACACCATATTCCCCTGCTGGACATCAACACCGATGTTCCCTTTCACCTGGAAATGTGCTCCCTCCTCACCTCACCGGACTCAGATCATATCTCACCTTCTCCAATATCCTTTTTTTTCCAACCTCCCTTAATGTTAGTGATTTTCCTCTGAGATTAACCTCCCCCAAAAAAAATTTATCTTGTCTTAACCTTGCGTGTACATATTTATTGCCATGTCGTCTCCCCCATTAGACTAGGATCTTCTTGAGGACAAGGATTGTCTTTTACCCTTTTTTGCATCCTCATCACTTAGCACAATGCCTGGCACATAGTAGATGATAAATGCTTGTAGATGTTGTTGATGATAATTGTGATGATGATGATGATGTTGAATATGGCAATGATGATGATGGTGACATTGAATATGAAGATAACGATAGCTCCTATTACCAGTGAGGTCCCTTCAAACTTTCAAATTTGGGATTCTGTAAACTACAGTATGTGTAGTTTTAAAAAGCCTAATATGTGTCAAGAACTCTGTTAGCAGTGGAAATACAAAGACAAATTAAATCCACGAGGTACTCAAGAAGCTCACAGGTGGGGTGGGGATTGGGAAGGGAGGGAACAAAGGAGGGAGGTTAGAAGCACATGGACAAGTAGATAGAGAAATATATAAAACAAAAAGAAGGTTTTTGTCTTGTTTTGGGGGTGGAGAATCAGGTTATGCTTCTTATAAGAGGTAGCATTTGTATCAGCAATGCCATATTCACAATGCCTATGGAAATTACAGATATGCTGATGTAATTATCCATCACAAACTACATCAGGCTTGCCATATGGGGGAACAAGCTAGAAAAATTATTAAAATACCAAAAGACTGAGTCCCAAAACCAGAAAGTGAAAGCCATCAGAGTAGTTATGACATTGGCACAGGTAGATAAAGTAGAAAGCACCCACATTCTCAAGCCTTTAAAACAGAACAGGCTACCTCAGGCAAAAGTCCTCCTCTCCCCACTCACAGCAACCACCCAGCATCCAGGAAGCGTGCTCCCAGCAGCTCCAGCCCCTGGTAGTCCTCAGCAGGAGTCCTTAGCAGAAATTCTGGCTGACTCAAAAAGGGCTGCGCGCTGCCGCCACCGCTGCCTCTGCTGCTGCTGCCACCGTCGCCGCCACTGCTAGCCACCGCAGGAACTCTAGCTTGGCTTCTGCTTTCTCTTGCTCCGCCTCTTCCTGCTACGTCAGCAAGTCCAATGGGGCATGGAAGATCTTTAAATCCCATAACCCTTATAGCATTTGAAATAGTCTTTGAAGGCAATAAAGTAAAATGTTTGGGGTGAAGAGGAAGGGCCTTCCAAGAATGAGTAACAGCTTGTGCAAAGGCATGGTACTAGGAGATGACATCTAGCATATGGAACAGCAAGCAGGCCATTCTGGCTGCTAAATAGATTGAGTGTAGGGAATAGTATGCAGCAAATCTTAAATGGAACCTGTTGCTAATCAATTATTCAGTCAATCAGCAATTATTTATCAAGAGACTATTACAAGCAATTTAAGCTATCTTGGTCTCAATTTCTTTATTGTAATATAAAAGCACAAGACTGAATGCTTTCCAAAATCCCTTACAGTCCTATGACCATGATCCTGTGTGTCAGGTACTGTGCTCAGCCATAGGGGTACAAAGAGAAAACACACACACACACACAGTCCTAGGCCTCAGGGAGTTTGCAGTTGAATAGAGGAGACAGCATAGGCAGGCATAGACAGGTGTACAGCAGATAGAGAGAGAGGAGATGAGAGGAGATGGGTTCTAGACTCTGATGGTAAGAAGCTAGCAGCTGAT
>NW_027186374.1:1232200-1247142 GCF_028583685.1 Petaurus breviceps papuanus | reverse complement strand
TGACTAGTGTGGTAGAGTAAAGGCCATGTTATACTTTGGTTCATATCCTGCCCTTCCAATTTGCTATCTTTGTAACATCTAGAAAGTCTTCCAATCTTCATCTCCTTATGTATAACATAAAAGGGTTGGACATAATGACTTCTTGGGTGCTTTCCAACTCAAAATTTAAAATCCTATAATCTTCTAATGTTTTGGTTACAAAATCTCTGTTCCCTTTTTACAAAGGGTAGAATGCACAACCATGCTAAAGCTCTACAGTTTGGACAGGTGACATAGTCAATTCACACAGACAGAAAATCAGGAGACCAAGTCAAAAGTCAAAATCACCGGGGGCGGCCAGGTAGCACAGCGAGTAAGAGCACCGGCTCCAGTGTTGAGAAGACCTGGAGATCGAATCCTGGGCTCAGACACTTAGCACCCACCCAGAAACACCTGGCCGTGTAACCTTGAGCAAGTTACTTAACCCTGATTGCTTAAAAAAAAAAAAAAAGGTCAAAATCACCAACTGTGGGCCTCAGTTTCCACATCTGTCAAATAGCAGTAATCATATTTTCCCCCTGTATATGTCCTGACAGAAATGTTGTGAGAATGAAATCATTGTGTTGAAAATCTTTTTAAATTTTAGAATTTTACCTTTTACATGTATATATGCATATAAATTTTATCTATTTTCCTTTCTTTGAATGACAGGTTAGGGAAAATAATAAAATGTGTGGTTAGGGTTCTGTGAATGGGAATTTCAAAGTGGAAGGACTGAGTCAAGAGTCAGACTGTTGGTGGATAAACATTATATATCAGGCATTGATGTAAAGGATGATAGAAAGGCAAAGGAAGGCAAAAGACAGCCCCTGCCTTTGAGAAGCTCACCATCTCCTGGGTGAAACCACATGCAAACAGTAGTGCAGATGACATCTGTATGGGATAAGGTGAAGATAATCAGAGAGAAGCCACAACAAAGTGAAAGGGGATTGTGAAGAGAGTCCTAGGGAAGATGGGATTTTAGCTGGAATCTGATGGAAGCCAAAGAATCAAGGAGGTAGAGATGAGGAGAGAGAACATGCTAGGCATGGGAACTACACAGTGGGAATACCTATAGCCTGGAGATGGCATCTTGTTCAAGGAAAAAAAAGGAGATTTGAAGAGTAAAAGGGGGAGAGGGTGAATGCTATGCATAAGAAGCCTAGAAAGGTAAACTACTCTACCTAGGGTTATGAACGGATATGAAGGCCAAGCGGACAATTTGATATTCAGTCCTGCAGGTGCTAGGGAGCCATCAGAGTTTATTGACTAAGGGGGTAACATGATCAGACCTCCACTTCAGGAAGGCCATATTGACCCTGAGTGACGGTGATGAGATATTTTACCCAGATAAAGTAGTTTCACACCAAGGAGGGAGGCAGCAAAACTTATTGAGTACGTCCTAGTACTAGGCTGAAGTGTTGTATTATTCTCTCATTTGATGCTCTCAACAATCCTGTGGGGTAAAAGCACTATTATTGGTCACATTTTACAATTGAAGAAACTGAGACCAATAAAATTTACAGAGTCTTGTTGCACTGGGCTGGGAGAGGAGCACAGACTGATACCCAGGCTGCACCAGCAGAGGCTCAACCAAAACAAAGCTGGAAGAGAGCCCAGGGAACTGAGGCATTGGCAGCAGTGGCCTCTCAGCAGAGTAGGAGGGATCTGTGGGAGCTAAATGGCAGAGAAGTTCAGTCCTACACAGGGCCTGTGGCAGCAGCAGCCATTGCTCCCGGGGCTATCAACCCATGACTGAATGGTCGAAAGTCACTGATTTAGACCTCCAGGAGCCAAGCAGGCAGAGAAAGAAGCCAGACACCCTCACCCTCCTTTAGTGACCTTAAAAAACCAAAGAATATTGCCATAGGAAAAATCTTGGGATAGTGGAGCCAGCAGAAAGATAGTCTTGTGGCAGTCTTTTAGCTCAGGAGTTTAGGGGGATTAACAGGAAAGTTTCCACTTGTTATGGCTGAAGGGCACCAGGATGAGAGACATCCCAGCAAGCCGCAGTAAGCCTCAGCATACCAGTAGGAAATCCTAAGCCTGAGGGCGGAGGACCAGGCAAGTGCCAACTCCAACCACACACCACCTCCATCTCAGCAAAAGGTAAACTCCTAGACCACTACAACATCCAGCTGTCAGCCCCTGAGGTCGCAGCACAGAAAGCCAGTAACCAAGTCCATAACCCCTAGCACAAGAAGTTTCAGACAGAGTCTCCTGGGCCCCAGAAGCAGAGATAAAATTTAAAAGCCAGGAAAAAGGCAAACAACATAAGCAAGAATTAAAAATAAACTCATTGACCATAGAGAAATGTCCTGGTGACAGAGAAGATCAAAACACAAATTCAGGAGATGACAACATGGTCAATATATCCACATTCAAAACCTCAAAGGGGAATATGAACTGGTCTTAAGCCCAAAAAGCCTTCTTTGAAGAGCTAAAGAAGGATTTTAAAAGTCAAAGAAGAGAGGTAGAAGAAAAATTTTAAAATACAATTGACAAAACGGAAAAAAACTACCCTGAACAAATTAACAGACTTTTCTAGGATACTACATGTAGTAACTGTTGGAGTCAGATTTTACGTCAGATCTTACTGATTCCAGACTCAACACTCTATCCACTGAGCTACCTAACTGCCTCTGAGGTGGGCATATATGGAAGAAATGTCATCACGGCAAAATTGACCATTCTTGGGAAGAAATTGGTTATTTAAGTGGGAAAAAGTGAGAAGTTAGTTGGGGATGACATTGATGTTGTGAGCCTGGATGACTGAGAGGATGGTGGTAACTTTCAGAGTAATAGGGAAATGTGGGAATGAGCAGGATTTGGGGAAAAGATAATGAAATAAGTTGTGGATGTTTTGAGTTTAAAATGTCTAATGGTCATTCAATTTGAAATATCTGAAATGCTGTAGGAAATGTAAGACAGGAGGTCAATTAGGAGTTTAGGAAAGGATATGGAGATTTGAGGATCATGAGCATAGAGAAAGAGTTGGAATTAGGGTTGGGAGCTGATGAGATCACCAAGTTAACAAGTATAGAGAGAAGGCCCAGGACATAACCTTGTTTCACATCCAAAGTTAGCAATGTTGATGGATATGAAAATTAAAGAAAAGAGACTGAGAAGGAGTGGTCACATAGGTAGGAGGAAAACCAGGGGAGAATCATTAATTTGAATTGTTTGAATTCAGAGCTAGCTTATTCTCCAGGTCCATAGAAGATGACCTAGAAGAAGTACAGAAAAAGTGAAGGCAATAACAGATTTAAGGAAGAAGATGACCATTTCAAGTTTTGATATGCTGACTTTGAGATATCAGTTAGACTTAGGTTTGGAGATATTCAGCAAGTAATTGGTCTTATTGAATGGTAGTTGAAGAGATAGATTAGGAGTGTTTACATAGGTTTTAGCTCCTTAACAAAAATAATTTTTATTTATTATTATGAGTAAGATGAAGAAGGGAAAAGCAGCAGCAGCTGAAAAAGAAGAACAAGAACAAGAACAAGAACAAGAAGAAGGAGAAGAAAAAGGTGTAATATTAATTATTTAATAGTAGTGATAATGGTAGTTTGCCTAGGACACAGAACATAATAATGTGTCTCTGACATACAATAGTTGTGTAACACTTATTTGCTAGTTGACATTTGAAAGACAAGTATGAGATCAAAGAATTTAAGAGTTAAAATGAACCTCACCAAGCATGAGTATGCAAGGGGAAGAGGAAAGGGCCAAAGAATAAGGGCCTTTATGGGACAAATATGTAATAGGGCTGGAATTGAATGATGAACCAAGCAAAATTTATTAAAGAAAAACAGCTGACTAAATTGGAAGAGAAGAAAAAATGAACACCTAGGAAGGCAAAGGAGAACATGTATGGGAAAAGAGAATAATCAACAGTTTCAAAAATGACAATAAGTAAAGTAGTATAAGAATTGGGCAAAGGTTGTCTGATCCTGTAGTTAGGAGATCGTTTAGAAAATCCTTTTAATAAAATGATGGGTTCGGGAAGTCATGTTATAAGTGTTTCAGAAATGACTGGGTGGTGAAGAGCAGGTAGAAATTACTTTCACTTAGCCTGGAGAATAGATGACTCAGAAATATATATGAATTTCCTTCAAATATTGGAATGGCTGCAATACAGAGGAGAGAGCTTAGATGCTCTGGATTGTCCTCAATGCTAACCAGGATCAGTAGGTATAAAAAGAAAAGGGGCTAAATTGAGCTTGATGTCTGGGAAAACAGACAAAAAAAATTATGTTTATAATTTATTATATGTAATTATAAATAATGATATGTCATATTTAATACATGTCATAAATATAGTGATTTAAAATTATTTTTCACATGTAATTGAGAAACACTTAGTGAAATAAAATGTTTTTTGGGGAAATAAATCCATTTTTTTGTTGCTCTCAAAAGCATCTAAGTGGCACAGCGAATAGAGTGCTGGCAATGGAATTAGGAGAACCTGAATCCAAATCTGACCTCAGACACTTATTAGCTGTGTGATCCTGGGCAAATGACTTAACTCTTTTGCCTCAATTTCCTTGTCTGTTTAAATGAACTGGACAAGCAAATGACATGCCACTCTAGCATCTTGCCCATAAAACCTCAAATGTAGTCGTGAAGAAAAAAAAAATCATTTAAAAAGTTTAGTTCCTAGTTAATAGCTAAAAATAATAGATACTATTTATATAGCTATATAAGTTTTCTAAAGTGGAAGATAAGTGCTATTATTATTCCCATTTTATAGCTAATGGAACTAAGACAAACAGAAGGTAAGTGACCTACCCAGAGCTATGCAGCTACTAATTGTCTGATGTGGAATAGGGATTCAGGTCTCTCTGCCTGGTGATCGAGTGTTCTATTCACTTCACCACCCTCCATTCTAAATCCCTTTACTGTATCAACCATTCCTGGCACTCTATTTCATCAAAAAAAAAAAAAAAGGAATAGGAAGAAATATTGCTGAGGATTTTGTTGTGGGTTTTTCTTTCAAACTTTTCCTCCAGCACCCCCTCCACTCATGTTTTTCTAAGTTATGGGAATTACAAGGGGATATGTTAGAGACAACTAAAAAGATAGTTGATATTTTACCTGTTTCCCTACGGCAATAAATCCTGACCTCAAGTATCCTTAGTTCTCTGTGCTAAAGTTCTCTCTACCAAAGAAAGGTGATGACATTATAAGTGAGAATTGATTTTGCTTTGCTATTATCTTTTTTTTAAGCAATCGGGGTTAAGTAACTTGCTCAAGGTTACATGGCCCGTTATTTCTGGGTGTGGTGCTGAGTGTCTGAGCCTGGGATTCGATCTCCAGGTCGTCCCAACACTGGAGCCGGCACCGAGCCACCTGGCCACCCCTAAGCAATTGGGGTTAAGTAACTTGCTCAAGGTTACAAGGCCAGGTGTTTCTGGGTGGGTGCTAAGTGTCTGAGCCTGGGATTCGATCTCCAGGTCTTCTCAACACTGGAGCCGGTGCTCTTACTTGCTGTGCTACCTGGCCGCCCCTTGCTTTGCTATTATCTTACAAAACTGAGTCCTCCTTTTCAGTCCCTCAGCTAAAGTCCTTGTTCAGACCCTCATCACCAGAGCTCTTTACTGGGATTCTCCTAACAGCTTTTCCCAGGTTTCATCTCTATACATGAAAAAGAATCAAAAGTTAACTTCCTCAATTCCAAATGTGGCCCCTAGTCCTCTGGGGCAGTCGTTTATTGCAGATAAGTTTTCATTCATTGAGACTTTGTTATAGATGTTTGGGATAACATGTTATGAAGTGACAGCTACAGAAAGCCAGCCACCATTGTCATAAAGGAAGGAGAACCCATTCATCAGCACTCTCATAGACTCTGCAGGGTGCACCTCCTCTTCCTGACTGTGAAGCCATCAGCTTTCAGGTTTAATAAGGAGAAATGGGAAATACAAAAGGATGCTATCTCTGGGACCCAACTTTGATTCTATCTCAACAAAGTACAGACAGACATTTGTGTTTATGAAAGAATTGAAAGAAGTAAGAAAGCTGGGAATGATTATATAACCAAGACCAAGAAAAGGTACTGCTTTTGACCGTCAGGAAGAGTAATAAACATTTTGCATTCAAGACTTGTTTTCTTTTCTTTACACCTGGACTAAAATGTTCTTTTTCTTAAATTTAGCACCACAACAGAAGTAACATGGTCTTGGACTGCAATAAGAGATCTAGTGTAGAGACTGAGAAAGTCAATAACTTTACAAAGAAGGAAAAGACTTACGTGGAGGGAAATGTTTATAGCAGCATTTCTTGTAGCAAAGAACTGAAACAAAGTGGATGTCCATCAGTTATTCAGTCAAAAAAAACATTTATTAAGCACCTGCTCTATGCTAGGCAGTGTGCTAAGCAGTGGGATACAATAAAAGACCTGCAAGGAGGTCACATCCAAATGTACAATACAATATGAATATAATTAGGTACACAAAAGATAGAGAGAAAGAGAGAGTAGGTGAAAAGTAAACTCCGAGAGAAAGTACAAGTAGTGGGTGTGGTGGGAGGGAGACTGAGAAGGCCTCATGCTGACTTTAGAATTTGAGGAGTTGAGTCTTCAAGGGAGCCAGAAAATCTAAGAGGTTTAACGGGATGAGGGAAAGCATTCCAGGCATCAGAGTTACCCAGCAACTACAAAAACATATGAATAACTGATCACAGATAAACGGAATATAATTGCCCTAAAAGAAGTGATAAAGGGGAGATTTGCTACAAATCAGGAAAATATATTAACCAATTCTAAGAGAAATTTTAAAAATAGCAAAATAATTTTTATAATGACTAAAACAGTGTCTAGGAAAACAACTTGGAAAGACTTCAGGACCCTGGTTACTTCATCAAATAAACACACCAGAAGAATGACAATGAAGCTTCTTCCCACTGGTTGGAAAAAGAATTGAGGGGCAGAATGAGACATAGATTTTTTTAGGCATGGCCAACATGCTGATCTTGTGACTAAATTTTTTTTCATTACGAGGTAAGATGTTGAAGGTCGGTTCAGCTCATTGAAGTTGTCAGGCAGAAGCTGGGAGACCATTAATCTGGCAAGCTAGAGTTGAGTTTACTATTAGGTATGATCTATACTAGAAAGCAGCTGAGGTCCTCACCACTTCTAAAATTCTGTAGTTTGATTTCTGGGTAGGATGGATATATTGTAGAGCATCATAGAGAAAGAAGGAAGGAAGGAGGGGAGGGAGGAAGAAAGAAAAGGGAGGGAGGGAGGCAGAGAGAGAGGGAGGAAGGAGGGGAATGAGGAAGGAAGAGGGAGAGGACAGGAGAGGAGAGGGAAGGAGAAGAGAGGAGAAGAGAGGGGAGGAGAGGAGAAAAGAGGGGAGAGAGGAAAGGGGAGGAGAAGAGAGGAGAAGAAGACAGGAGAAAACAGGAGAGAGAAACAAGGAAGGAAAAAAGAAAAGAAGTTATTAAGGAAAGAAGAATGAAAAGAAGGAAGAATGAAAGGAGGCAGGAACAAAGAAAGGAAGGAAAGAAGGAAAGGAGGAATGAAAAAGGTAGGGAGGAAAAGAAAAGGCCATTCATGAAATAATTTTATAATGCGTATAAGAAAGCAGGATGAATTTCAGAAGGAAACACAAAAAACACACCTTTTTAACCACCATATTAAATTTAATATACAGTTAAACAAGAGAGCTGTACAGTTAGATATATAATTTTCACTCTATTTTCTCTATTTTAAAATGAGGTGCTGAGTTTTTAAGGCATAATTGAAAAGAAGTTTAAAAAAATTCACTCTTCCATCTCAAGTAACCTTTTACCCTCAGTTTCTGGAGACTCTGTTGTCCCCTTTTCCCCAAATTACCTTGAATATGGCATCTTTCCTTACAGCTGCTAGATAGTCACTCTGCTGGCTCTCACCTTTCAGATCCTTGGGGGAGACGGAACTAAATTAAGAAGATGTTTACATTATCCAAATATGAACTCCAAATATGTCACTTTACAGACAAAAAAAGATGAGATACAGAGAGAAGGGACACCTATGAGGTTGTACAGGTTCAAAAAAATCAAATGTGGGTGTCAAAGTCAGGATTTATGACTTCAGATCACACCTCCCCTACACACATGCACACACACACGCACACACACACACGCTTACACACACAAGCCACTTCACTTGCATTCTGGACTATTTCAGGCGATGTTTATTTACACGCCCAGAAATACCTGCAGAAGAGGCTTTAATTAATGCTTTAAGGGTCTTGAGCAGTGAACCACAATTGTACACAGAAGCCTTGATTTTGTGCAAATTGCTTTAGTTTGAGGAGGACATTTGCAAGGAGAGCCAGAGATTACACCATCTAACTAAGTTTTACATTGCAGGCTTCCAAGGTTAATGATGCTATTAGACCCATTTTTTTCCCCTTACAAGCTAACCAGGACCCCATTCTACCAGAAGCAGGAGAATAGACTGTTTTTATTTAACTTGATATATTCAATTTCTTTTGCAAATAAAGCACAGCCAGTCAATTGCTGGATAATACGGGTTATAAATTCTCTTCGATTCATTCTTATTAAAAATGTCTAACATTTTCTCTTACAGTCATATTTAAAAAACGACAGAATTTTCCAGTTACTTTCAGCCAATGGCATGGTGTGAGCTATGTTTTTTGCTCCAAGAAGCTCCTGCTGCCTTCCTCACAAGTGGAAAAGAGGAGGTTGTGGGTAGGAGGCCTCAACAGTGCCCAGTGTTTCTGAATAGAGCCAGCCAAGGAGCATAGGAAGCAGAGTTCTAGGTATCAGGTCAGATGACCCTGATCTAATCCTGGCTCTACTGACTTCTCAACTACATGACACTGGATATTACTGCCACCCTCAGAACATCAGTTCCTTCATCTAGAGAAAACGGATAATATTGCCGTGATGCAGCAAAAAGAATGCTGGATTTGGAGTCAGCGGACAAGTCATTTCTTCTCTATGTTGCACCAGATGTCTTCTAGGCATCTCAGACTGAACATATCCAAAAGCAAACCTATTACCTTCTCTCCCCCCCAAAAAAAATCCAACTTTTCTTTCTAATTTTGGCTTCTGAAGTCCTGCACGGCCTCTTCTCTGTATATTCTACGATCCAGTGAAATTGATCTTCAAACTTTGTCATCCTAGACTCATCTCCGAACCCATGACTTGTCACTGGCTATCGCCCATGCTTGGAATGCTCCCCTTCCTCATTTTCAGCACCTGGTTTCCCTCACTTCCTTGAACATTCTCCTTGAATCCCATATTCTAAAAAAGGACTTTTCTGTTCTCTCTTGCTGCCAGTACCATCCGCCTGGGATTAACTTTCACTTATATCATGCATGTAATTAGCTCTTTGCATATTGTTTCTATCATCATATTGTAATCTTCTTGATCATAGGGACTTTTTTTCCCTTTTTTCGTTTCTTCAGTGCTTAACAAAATTCTTGGCATACAGTAAGTGTTTAATAAATGCTTGCTGACTGATTTATTGATTGGATTCTTCATCTTTAAAGTGAAACTCCATTTGAGACTCCACTAGTTTAAAATTTGTGAAACATTGGTCTAGATATGCAATGCCATCCATGTAGGAAGTCTTTTCCTTTTCATGAGATTTCCTTCTACCGCACTTGGGCAACTGCTGCAACTTAGAGTCTTCGAAAATTGCCTGGGATATTATGCTATGAAATCATTTAACTCACATCACACAGCTAGTATATGTGTCAAACCCAAGCCTTCCTGTCTCCCAGGCTGTCCTATGTCAGAGAGTTGAATTGAGGTTCAGAGGCCTCAGAGAGTTCATCCCTTTCACTTGGGTCATATGTAAATTTAGGCAAGTAACTTATCTGCTGTTACTCAATCTCATCTACCCAATGAATGAGCTGTATTGTAGGGTTTAAACTTGTCTTTTCAAGTTCAAAATCCATATGTGACTTCATAATCCTGGAGTTAATTAAAGTGAAAGCTCACAAAACATCATTGGGAAATAAAAGGCATTTAACCTAAATATGAAAACTGGCTTTTTAAGGATTTAAAGAGAATTTTCAAATGCATAATCCTAACTACAAATAACTATGTGTTCTTTGAAGTAACTTTCCCAAATAATTCTACTAGAAAATCCTGATTTAACTCATTTCTGGACATTATATTTGGCAGAAATAAAACAGTCCAAAATTTTTGTCTAATTGAATATTTCCCTAAGATAGACTGGCTTCCCTCCCTTTAATATGCTGACCTTGGTGTCAATTATTGCTGGTGCCATTGTTGTTAGGACCTCAACTTGAACTTTGTTAGTATCATAGAACTGGAGCTGGAAATGACCTCAGCAGCCATTAATTTCAGTCTCATCATTTGGAAGATGAGGATGTGGGGACCCATGGAGTTTGCTGATTTGCCCAAGGTCACCAGACAATTATAAGTGGGAATTGAATTACTCCAAACCCAGTACAGTCTCCATTGTACCATGTTGACTTTATGGTCAGACCTGATCAACTCCATTATTTGGGGTATCCTCCCCATTGGGAGAAGCCTTTCCCACTCCTGGGCTGTTCACAAGTGCCATCCTTCCTCTTAGACAAGCAAAGCATGCTCTCTGTGATTGGGAATTTTATCATAATCCTTTCAAAGCTCTTACCCATATGTAATAGACCTAATTTTGTGCTAGTTTGTTGGGCTAACTAAATAGTGTCTTTCACCTGAGCAGTGAATGTAATTCTGAGCTTTGTTGGTCCTCAGGAAAACCTGGGATTTTGGAGTTGGTACTGGGACAATTGCTATAAGTTTTTCAGAACTTTCAGAGTGGTGATGTAGCATTTTCACTGAAAGACTTTGAAATTAATCTCTCCAACAATCATTAAACTTTGAAAACGGCTCATGTAAACTCATGTAATGATGAAGAAGAAGGAGGAGGAGGAGGAGCTGGGCATTAGGAGCTTCATTTTCTCTCCCTACATTATCCATTAACTCACTCTGCTGCCTTATGTTTACTCATACCCTCTGGGCCTTAAATTCTTCCTATGAAAAATAGGAAGGGAAGACTAAGTGATATCTGAGTTCTGTTTAGATGCCAATCTAATGATGTGCATTGTCCCAAACAATGTGTTTTCTTTATAATATAAGAAATGTTACATGGTTCCCCAACAAATCAAAACATTTTGTGGCAGCATCATAAGGCTGGTCACCTTGTTAGAGGATGCTGCCTACTGAGTTACTATATCCCTATGATATTATGCCCTTACTGTAAGGTCACCATGAACCACATTAAGGATGTCAGCAAGGCTGTGCTTGTAAGTGTAAAAGTATCCTGAGAATAATAGTAAAAACAGTAATGATAATAATAGCAATGACAATAGTAATAGCGGATATTTGGATAAAACTTCCATAGAAGACATATTACTTATGACATCTCTTTTGCTCCTTGTAACAACGGTGTGAGGTACATGATGTGTTTTCCCCATTTTACAGAAATTTAAATGAGTTTCTAAGAGGATGCTTCAGAATCACACAGTTTGTAAGTATTAGAGATTGGGACCAAATCACATAGGATTCTCAGGACAGTATTATGAACAAAAAATAGTAAAGAAGACCAGAGGATCACAAGCAGCTAGGCAGCTCAGTGGATAGAGTGCTGAACTTGGAATATATGTGTAATATACATATGTGTATATGTTCCTACACATATATGTGTGTATACCTGAACAGTATGTGCATATGCATGTCATTTAAATAGATATGTGGGAATATACATTATATATGTCTATTATGCATATATGTGTGTATACATATATATATACATACATACATACATACATACATACATACATACACACAGTGGAATGAGACAGCCAGAGGTCCTGGGTATGTCTGGTTCTGTTCTGAGGGTTTAAGGAGGCAAAAGATAAGAGATGATAAAAGGAGGCATGCATAAGTGTAGAAAGGAGAAAAAGAGGACTCATTGAGTTTGTGGTATTTCTCCTCTACAATCTGCAAATACATACAGATGTTCAAACATTATTTATTGATTTCAGGTAAAAATGAGTTATTATGCACCTTTCCCTTTCCCCTATATTTTGCTCATACACCTTAACTTTTGAGGGTGAGTACTGAGCCTCATCACACAAACACACACATACAAAATGGCATGAAGAAATATAGCTAATTCAACAGAGAAATGAACGAGGATAAGGATGGCCGTGTTAAGAACGCTAATGTCTAATCCTACGGAGGCTTAGTTATTTCTAGACAAATGTTGGTCTCTCTCCTTTTTTCTAAGCATAGTGCCTAATTTATAGTAAGCACTTCATAAATGTGTGTTGACTTGAATTGACTTGGTATATGAAGGTAATGGAATATTATTGCAGAAAGTCAGAAGAGGCAATTTCAGCGGTACGATGAAATCATGCAGTGGGAAGTGAGGAGAATGGGGCCAACAACATATTCAAAGATAGTAAAGTGAAAAAAACAACTTTGGAAAAGATAAGAATTCTGATCAAAGTAATGATCAACTTTGTTTGTAGCAAACCTATGATGAAGAATGGTACCCACTCTTGAAAGATTAGTGTCAGACTCCAGGTGCAGACATATTTTTGAACATGGTCACTGTGTAGATTTTTTTTCCCTTGACTATATTTATTTGATTTTGATTTGTGTTGTTTATAAGCCTATTTGTTAAACATGTCTTTTTCTTTCATATTCTTTGTCAGCTGAGATGGGAACTGGAAGGGAGACATGTAGAAATGGATAATGATAACAAAAATGGCAGCTTTTAAACCACATTTCAATATTCATAGAGGAAAACAGAAGAAAGGTTAGAAGTCTGGGTAAGAATAGTTTTGAAATTAACAAATAGGATTTATTACAGACTTTTGTAATATGAAAAGCTGAAGTCAAGACAGGGCCAAGAGGGAGGAGGAAAGCAGGAACTTCCTTGAGATCTCCCCCCAAACCTCTCCAAATACCTGTAAAAATGGCACTAAACAAATCCTAGAGCAGTAGAACCCACAAAATGATAGACTAAAACAAATTTCTACCCCAGGACAACCTAAAAGCTCAACAGGAGAGGTCTTGCACCAGTCTGAGAGAGGAGCACAGTGCAGTGCCAAATCCCCCAGCATAGACTGGGCCCCAGAAAATCTGGAGCAGGTCTCAGGGAACTTAGTCACTGGCAGCTGTGGTGGTTCCCAGACTTCTCAACCCACAAATACAAAAGACATCTTGGAAGGTCAGTAAGAAAGGTCTGTCAGCTCTGGGTGAGAGAGAACCATGGTCTGGCCCCAGCCCTGGGGCAGCGATGGTGATAGCTTCCAGAGCTCTTGGCCCACAGAAAGTGAGGGGATAGAGTGACTGATCAGAGTGGAGTTTCAGGGATCTATTTGCTGGTGCTTGAGACAGAATTCTCCTGCTTTGTTTATGCTTTGATCTGAATTGCTGTCCTGAGTGTTAGTCCTGGGGCAAAGAGAAGCACCAGTGTGGCAGAACTCGTGGTAGTGGTGGACAGGAATGCTCCTCACAGTTCCAAGGCAGAAAAGAGTGCAGATGGTCACTCAGAGCCCAGAACACAGACTGGGAGAGGAGTAAATGCCTCTCTTGAGATCATACCACCTTGGTAGAAGCAACAATTTACAAGTCCCTCGAAGTATCTCTGCAAACAGTTGCACAAAAGCACTGAAGCTTGTAATGGGAATGCAAATTTGGAAGATCTTCCCTGCCCCTAGGCTAAAGTGCACTAGAAGCCTGGGGAGGGAGGCTTGTTTTTCAGTAAATACTTTTTGATTGGCCAGTGGGTCAATAAGGTTGTTACATTCTCTGAGCCAGGAGAAGGCTATATAAGCCCTGATGTGTAGCTTTGTTTTGGGACTCACTTTGAGAAGTGTTCTGTGATTTGATCTGAATTCTGGGAAGCCATTGTTGAGAGTCCCCTGGCTTTGAAAAACCCAGAATGTGGAAACCCAGATGTTGACTGGGTATGGATGTAATGGTTGGACAGTTTGGAAATCTGTCTACTTGATGTTTCTGTCTTGATAATTATGCCTGTATACTTTGAGATTCAGGGTGCTGACCTTTTCTCCTGAACAAGGTAAACGATATATGTCTGACTGATTAAAGTAAGCTTGTTAACCCATTTTGAGTTGCTTTCCTTTAGCAAAGCAGATCCAGGAACTTGTGGTAGCTGCAAACCCTGAGGACGCTTGGGGTGCTTGCTGCTACAAAGCTTGGGATAGTACAACCTCCACACTGGAAGCAGAGTTGTACATTAACAAGTTAAAAAGTCAAGTAATTGCCTGGAGAAATCACTGAACAATGGAGGGGGTGGAAACTCATACTATATAATCTTACTTTGGTGACAATGAAAGTCAAAACATACAATCAGAAGAAGACAACAAAGTCAAAGCTTCTACATTTAAAGCCTCTGAGAAAAATATGAATTAGTCACAGGCCATGGAAGAGATCAAAAAAGATCTTGAAAACCAAATAAGTGAGGTAGAGGAAAAATTGGGAAGAGAAATGAGAATGATGCAAAAAAATCATGAAAAACAAACTTGCTAAAGGAGAACCCAAAATAGTGAAGAAAATACCTTTTAAAAAGAGACTATCTAAATGACAAAACAGGTCTAAAAAGCCAATGAGGAAAAGAATGCCTTAAATATCAGAACTGGCCAAATGAAAAAGAGGTCCAAAAGCAAACTGAAGAAAACAAATTCCTTAAAAATTAGAATGGAGGAGCTGCTAGGTGGCACAGTGAATAGAACACTGTCCCTGGAGTCAGGAGGACCTGAGTTCAAATCTGTCCTCAGACATTTGACACACTTACTGGCTGTGTGACTTTGGATAAGTCACTTAACACCAGTTGCCCTCCAAAAAGCAAAAAACGAAAGAAAGAAAGAAAGAAAGAAAGAAAGAAAGAAAGAAAGAAAGAAAGAAAGAAAGAAAGAAAGAAAGAA
>NW_027186374.1:1227418-1232190 GCF_028583685.1 Petaurus breviceps papuanus | reverse complement strand
GAAAGAAAGAAAGAAAGAAAGAAAGAAAGAAAGAAAGAAAGAAAGAACTAAAAAAGAAGACAATGTGAAATAACCCATTGGAAAAAATCACTGGCCTGGAAAAGAGATCTAGTAGAAAAAAATTTAAATTATTGGACTACCTGAAAGCCATGAAAAAAAGAACCCAAGGTACCATCTTTCAAGAAATTATTGAGGAAAATTTCCCTGATATTCTAAAAAGAGAGGGTAAAATAGAAATGGAAAGAATCTGCTGATCACCTTGTGAAAGAGATCCCAAAAGGAAAACTCCTAGGTTTTATTGTAGTCAAATTCCAGAGTTACCAGGTGATGGAGAAAATATTGCAAGCAGCCAGAAAGAAATAATTAAATTATTGTGGAAACACAATCAGTACAACACAAGATTTAGCAATTTCTATCTTAAGTGATAAGAGGGATTGGAATATGATATTCCAGAGTTCAGAAGAGCGAAGATTAAAACAAAGAATCACCTACACAGCAAAAGTGAATATAATCTTTTTTTTGGGGGGGGAATGCAAATTCAATGAAATAGAGAGCTTCCAAGCATTTTGTTTTTGTTTTTTGGAGGGGGAAGATAGGGCAATTGGGGTTAAGCCCAATGTCACATGGCTAGTTTTGTTAAGTGTCTGAGACTGGATTTGAACTCAGATCCTCCTGACTCCAGGGCCAGTGCTCTATTCACTGCGCCACCTAGTCACCCCACTTTCAAGCATTCTTGATAGAAAGACTATAGCTAAAGATAATATATGGCTTTCAAATACAAGACTCAAGAGAAGCATGAAAAGGTAAACAGGAAAAAGAAATCATAAGGGACTTATTAATGTTGAACTGTTTATATTCCTACATGGAAATATTATATTTATAATTCATGAGACTTTTCTCAGTATTAGGATAGTTGAAAGGAATGCACAGAGACAGGGATCACAGGGTGAATTAAATATGAAGAGATGATGTCTAAAAAATAAAATTAAGGGGTGAGAAAGAAATGTACTGGGAGAAGGAGAAAGGGAGAGAAAGATTGAGGCATATTATCTCACATAAAAGATGCAAGAAAAAGCTTTTATAGTGGAGGGGACATGATATGTAGTAAATGAATCTTACTCTCATTGCATTTGGCTTAAGGAGGAACTAACATACCCATTCACCTGATTATGACAATCCATTTAACTCTACAGGAAAGTAGGGAGGAAGGTAATAAGGAGGGAAGATGATAGAAGATAGGGCAAACAGGGAGAAGGGGTAATCAGAAGAAAATACTTTTGAGGAGGTGACAGGGTCAATTGAGAGAATAGAAAAAATGCGGGGGGGGAAGGATGGAGGGAAATATAGTTAGTCTTTCACAACATGACTATTATGGAAGTTTTTTGCATGACTACACATGTAGGACCTATATTGAATTGCTTACCTTCTCAAAAACAGTGGGTGGGGAGGGAAGAAGGGGGAGAATTTGGAACTCAGAGCTTTAAAATCAAATGTTAAAAATTATTTTTACATGCACCTAGGAAGTGAGATATACGGGTAATGGGGTATAGAAATCAATCTTGTCCTCCAGGAAAATAGAAGCAAAATGGATAAGAGAAGGGTGGGGAAGTGATAGAAGGGAAGGCAGATTAGGGGAAAGGATAATCAGAATACATGCCATCTTGGAGTGGGGTGGAGGGGAGAAATAGGGGAAAAATTTGGAGCTCAAAATCATGTGGAAGTGAATGCCAAAAAATAAAAATAAATTGATTTAAAAAGTTCAAACTCAATAAAACTAGTCCTAAAAGAAAAAAAAAAGGAAAAGATATAAAATGGATATTTATATTAGCATGTAGATTTATCTTTTGTGTTCTACTGCATATGTGGAAATTTTCTCTCTCCCTCTTATATGTATGTGTGTGTTTATGGTGAAGTTCAAAACTAAAAAGACAAAATATTCAGTCATAGGTACATCTGAGTCTGAGAAACAATAAGTGAACACAAAACCTGGAAATAATGAAGTCAAAATATCCCTGAACTTGCAGCCAAGAGAGCTTGATTTCATTCCTGGCTCTTGTTATTAGTGGTCTGACCTTTGAGTAATGAATAACCTTTCAAGTTTCCCCATCTATAAAATGACCCACTATGTTCCCAAGTTGACACATGAACACAGAACTCCCTCTCCCATTCAGACTGCCTCTCCCCTCATCTTCCATACTATGCCACCTTATTCTGTGTCTGGCACCCAGGAGGGACTCAATAAATGCTTGTTTGATTGAATTATTGACAAAAAGTGATATAAAAATCCCCTCCTAGTGGGTTTGATTAGAAAAGCTATGATACTAGTTATGTGATGAGCATGAAGAATGCTCCTGAGTTGTCTTGATGTTCCCACAATGTTAGAAGACCTAAATAGATGAAGTCCTAAAGCATATTGAATGGATGGTCACATTCTCAATCAATGAATCAATGATTAAGTCAATAAGTATGTATTAAGCATTTTTGTTATGGCTTTGAAAACATAAAACTGTGCAAAGTTCTGAGGAAATAAAATATTCAAAACAAAAAATACCTGCCCTGAAGATACATACTGTACATACACACCAGGCATATACTGGGTAGATGGTAAGAGTGGAGGGGAGTGGCACTATGGAATCTGGAAGGACCAGGGATGATCCCCTGCAGAAGGCAGCATTTGAGTTAAGTCTTGAAAAATCAATAGAGAAGGCAGGAAGTAGAGGTGAGTGGACAGAGGATGTCAGGCATTTAAGATGGCCAGTGCAAAGGTCCACAGTTGGGAGAAGGCATGTTTAATGGGAAGAATATCAGATAAACCTGTGGAGCTCGCCCTCATTAGTGGTGTAGTCTTGGGAAAATCACAAGACTTCATTGAGCCTCCGTGTCCTCATCTCTAAAAGGGTCCTGATACAGATCCAGTATCTAGAGTCAGAGAAGTGAACCTTAATTTCCAGTAGAAAGAGGAGTTATCAGGGAAAGAGTGTGGTGCAGTGAAAATGGCATTGCATCTGGAGTTAGAGAACCTGAGGTCAGATCTTGCCTCTGATGTTCACTCTCTGCAAACTCAGGCAGCTCACTTGACTTTTCTTTCAATAATGTCATTGATCCATGTGGCCTCTGAGGTTCCTTCAAGCTCTAGGTCTATAATCATGCTTTTATTGTGGGAGGTCTCTGCTTCACCATTCTGATATTCTGGGGGTAATTCTATGTATGAATAATACTGCTCCTCTTTGCTGCAGAAATCAGCGTGTTCTCCAAAATCAGCTCCTCTAAAGCACAATGGCATCAGACACCATTCATCCTAGATCCTGTTCCCCAGTGCCTCCGTGCCCAAAACACCCAAGCCCTGCTTTCTTCCCTCTTTCTGTTTGCTATCTCTTAGTGCTACCTTCCCACCACTTTTAGATTCACCTTCAATCCTGGAAGACAGACTTGTAAAAGAATCCAATTAGAAGCCAGTTAATGAGCCCCCAATGGGCTCTCCTAATGGACAAATGGCTGTTGATTTCCATCTTCTAAATGAAGAAAAAGCCTGTGAGTCAAGGCAGAGTCTGGGAACAAGAGTACACTAATTGAATGAGACAAACACCTGGGCTCTCAGATATGCATTTGTTTACGTATATAAATCCAACACCTTTTTAAAAGGGCAAAATGTCTGAAACGTGCTAATTGGTAAAGGAAAGGGCCTCTCACTAATCATGAACATGAGGCACCATCAGCTATAAAATAAGATGCCTCCCTCCCAGTGTAATATGACTTCTCATGGTTTTTCTTTGAGGATTATGGTATTTACAGCTGGAAAAGGCCATGAGTACTCCCCTCCCCCAGCCCATGCATTGATTTTATGGAGTAACAAGAAAAGGAAGAACTAAGGGCCATGCAATGGATTTTCATGGTCACAGAATCCCAAGATGACCATTTACCAAGGACAAGAGAGGTTGCCATTAGTATCACTTGAGGAAACATGGCCAGTAATGAAATCAAGATATTTGAGCTGGAAAGTAACCTAGCGATGACAGTTCAAGTTTAAAGGATAGCCACATTGAGTAAAGGAAAGAGCGCCATTCTAGGGATCACTGACTTTGAATTCCACTGCTATCACTTCCCCTCTGTCAATGGGTGAGTCACTTTATTCCTTGTCAACATGTAAACTGGGAACATTGGACTAGATATCTTCTGAGGCCTCTTCCAGGTCTAGAGTTATGAAGCTATGAAAGTAAAGTATGTAGAGGGTAAGCAATATATCTAGGACCATATTTTTGGGCAGAAGTGGCAGAAGCAGGTTTTGAACCTTGGTCCTCTAACTCCATGTCCAACACTTCTTCCACTTCACTATACTTGTTACCACTGATCTATAATTTCATTTAGAACAAGTATCATATATCTTGTGCTATGGGATTAGGGAAATGGATTCATGAAGTGTAATTTGCATTCATTTGCATATCTAGGTTAAAAGCATTATATACACAGCAAGAAAGAGTCACTCTACTGGCTTTGAAAAATAATCAACTTTTCTCAAATTCCTGCTGAGCTCATCAGCCTCATTCTCCTTTGAAGCCCCTAGGAAAAGGCTGGCAGCAGCTGCATTTGAGACCATAACATCTCTATGTCCAGCTGGCCTACCAGATTTGGTGGTGCCTGATCCTTCTTAAAGGCACATTGACTGCAAGATCAGCCTCTGCCTGCTTTAATGGTGGAATACTACAAAATGCAGAACCAGAATTAAACATAGATAGATAGATAGATAGATAGATAGATAGATAGATAGATAGATA
>NW_027186374.1:1213454-1227408 GCF_028583685.1 Petaurus breviceps papuanus | reverse complement strand
GATAGATAGATAGATAGATAGATAGATAGATAGATAGATAGATAGATGATAGATAGATAGATAGATAGATAGATAGATAGATAGATAGATAGATCTATATAGACTTGAACCTAGGTTTAAAAATAATGAGATATGATTTAATCCTTCTTCCCCCCCCCTCCCCAAGATAGCATGCAATCTGATATAGGCTATATATGTACAATCATTTTAAATATATTTCCATGTTAGTTCTCTTGTGAAAAAAGAATCAGTATAAAAGGGGGAAAATGAGGAGGAAAAAAGAAGAGTGTGCTTTGATCTGCATTCAGAATCTGCAGTACTTTCTCTGGATGTGGATAGCGCTCAGAAACCAGATTATTCCAAAAGAGAACTGAGAGCTATAGTGGATTACAAGATCAATGGAAATCAGCAGTGTGACATGGCAACCCCAAATATATAATGTGATCTCAGGCTACATTATTAATAACTTCTAAATCTGTGACCTTCCTAACTTGCTCCCTTCCTTCTCTTATGCCCAGGCTAATACACAAGATTTTTGAATATTTTCTGGGATTTTGAGTCAAAAAACAATAACAAATGGCAGATGGTTCTTCTAGACAAGAAGATAAAGAGCTGGTTTCAGAGTCAATATGGGAAAATCACTTTCCTTCTCAGTACTCCAGACAGCTCTAGAAATTATAAATTGCAGAAAGGGTACCTACATTGATAGAGCTTACCTTACCTTAATTGGCATTAGAGTTATGCTCCATACCTGAAAATTAATTTAAAGATTTTTGGAAGGGGAGAAGAGAGAAAAAGCTAAAGATCCTCCCCCTCAAAAAAAAAACAGTAAAATTATGAAATTGTATAAGACCGACAACAGATAAGGATTGAGTTTGAAATTGTTGAAGTTTAGGGGTGCTGGGACCCCAAAATAGCAACACATGGGTCCTGCCTCAAGTGCATTGAACCCAAACCTTCCTTCATTCAAAGACAAGTTATGTTAGAATACTGATCAGGGTGGCTATGATTTGAAAAATCTGCTATATTGACCAGACTCTTAAGGAATTTGAGTGTCTTAATGGAGATAAGAAGGATATTACATACAGAAGATTGTGAGAAGGATCTAGGAGTGGCCAAGTAGTCTCCGGTGATAAGGAAGTATCAGGGAAGGACCAGGTGTTCTAAGCAAATGCCAGGGACCTGGGCCACAAAACAGAATGGGGTCTAGATGGGATCGATGGCAGGAAATAGCAGGGGGTGATCCAGAGGTAACAGATAATGAAGGTCTGGTGCTAGGTTTGGGGTAACAGAGAAATAGGATATTGAGTGTAGGCCATGGGATAGGTCTATGCCTCAGGCAAAAACCAGAGACTTGAACAAGTAGGAAAAACCAAGGAGAGTTGGGGAGGAGGTGCTTTCTAGGCACCATATTCCATTATGGGGGGGGGGGTTGTTCACAGAGTAGGCAACTCATCATTACCCCCTCAAACAAATGGGATGCAAATTCTTTTGGGATAAGGGGCAAAGGTTGGCCTTTGGCCCATGCCCGGTCAGAGTAACTGATGACATACCAGATGGCAGAAGTTTGAGGCCAAGATCTATTTCTCTCTGAGGGGTCAAAGAGGATTAGCATTAATCAAATATTTTAGACTTGGCAATTAAGATTTTATTGGTAACTTTGAGGAAACCAGTTTTGGTTGAGTAATGATACTAGAAATCAGATTATAAAGGTTTTAGAACACAGTGAGAGAAGACCAAGAATCAGTCTCAATGACTTTTGGTTATCTTGTCAGGGTAACAGCTATCAGTGGAGTCAAATACGGCGTAGGTCTTTTAAGTGGAAGGTAGATAGCTTGGGTCCTTTCACCATTAATTATTCTCCTCTCTGACTTCTATAACATTCACACCTCTTTCATTCACCAAATCAATGTGTTGTGCATTATACATATCAAATGAAGAAAACAAAATATTCTCCCTGAGAAAACAAAAACCAAACAAGACACAAGGAGGGCAAAGCTGGTCTCTAAATGGTGTATTTGTTTCAGTCCCAGAAAGAAAACTTCAAAAAGAAACTTGGGACTAAAAGGAATCCTGCTCATACATTCTCTAAGAGGAAGAATCTTTGCACAGGCAAGGGAATTTCTGCTAGCTACAGAAAGGAAACATTCTTTTTCAGCATCTGTCTCTGAGAGCAGCCATCTTTCATGGAAGCTCTGACCTGATGAAGCACAGACCTCTTTACAGATAGACCAGTTTTTCAAAACATAATCACTAAGGAGTCTGTTTTTCCTCTCTCAACAATAGCTGAGAACATGTAATATTTCTCCATCCCATCTGGGGAACAGAGATATAACAGTGGACAAGGGCTTGTGCTTGGAATTCATCTAGAAATAAAAACTTTTAGAGAACAGAACCAAGGTAAAGGTTTTCAATTCTCAGATTCAGAGATATTTTGATAAATCTACATTAAATGAATGACTTTGTTCCAAAAAAAAGAGAGAGAAGAGAAGATAGTTCTTATATTTGAAGTGCCATTAAGCACCGCAACCACTGAATATAGAAAGCTTGAGAACAAAGGAGGGGAAGATTGGGAATTGCATTCTAATTCTCCAAGATTCATTCATCACTTCCCTTAATCTGCCCTGCTACCATAAGAATGACAATACCCACTGTGCTCTACTGTTTTCCACTTCTTTTTTAGGTACTGATAATCAAATCAGCATTTCTTTTAGTACTTGGAATGGCCTGATATATGTAAATATGCATGCATATACTCATATGCACACACATATATGTGTAATGTGTAGCATATACATGCACGTATACATGTATGTGTCTGTATGTGTGTAGTATATGTGTGTGCATGTGTGTGCATATGTATATGTGTATGTGCATGTATGTATTTTTTTTCCCCTATGACTCCCTTTAGTATCCCATTGGCCTGGACCAAAAGTTTGCTTCCACTTCAAAGACTGCGCCACCTGACTTCCTCAGCACCATTCATAATAGACCAATCCCTTCAGTCTCCTATCCCACTGGTCCCTTTCATTTTGCCCTCTGAGTCCCTGTTATACATTAAACCATTTTCCCTTCATATTATGTTTGTCTCACTCCCAATTTCCAGAAATTGAAATAGGGTGGGATGGAATGGAAAGAGATTAAACCTGTGAGTTAACTGGTATAATAAATTCCTGTGAATAAAATCTACTGATATCAACTGGCAACTTCCCTAAAATATATAGTCTTAGAAAATTTCTGAGGAGCACTGATATGTCATGAATGATTGCTCAGGGTCATATAACCAACACAATTCAGAAACAGAACTTTAAGTCGATACCCTCTATGTCACATTGCCTCTCCTTGATAATTACTTAAAATATTTCATATTCACAATACATACATGTTAATATCTCCCTTGTAGAATGTAAGCTCCTAGAAGACAGGAAAGAACTATATTTTTTTCCTGTCTTTTTATAAAAAACAATAGATAGCATTTATACAGCACCTTAAACCTTGTTAAGAGCTTCATAGATATCATCTCACAACAACTCTGAAAGGTACATACTATTGTCTCCACTTTACAGATGAGGAAATTAAGTCTGAGAGAAGTTAGGCTAATGGCACCAATGACAAGTACTTATTCAGAGAATTTATTATGAATTCATTGATAGCACATTTATATCTTTCCCCCCATCCTTGATCCTTTTTATTTTATGAAAAAGACGTGTTTCTTCTATTTGCCAAGACCCACCCACATTCTTGGGTCCTTGATGTAATTTGTGCTTTCTCCTCCAAAAGCTTACTCACACTATCATTCCTCTTCTTTCTCATGTTCAATTTTTCTCTATATATTGGTTCTTTCCTTGCTACCTACAAACATGCTTAGGATTACTCCCCCCATTGAAAAAGAACAGCATTCTTTTGACAATGATATCCCCTTCATCTACCATTCTCTATCTCTCCTCCTCCCTGATGAAGTCCCAGAAAAATTATCTTCACTAGTTACCTCCATATTCTCACTTTTCAATCTCTTAAAATATGGCAAAAATCCAAACTGTTCTAAATTGTTCTTGGCAAGTTTGGTAACAATCTCTTAATTGTTAGATCTAGTGATTTTTTAAGCCTTTATCCTTATTTATATCAGTCCTTATTTTTATGCTATTAATAACGTGCACCTCTGCCTGACTAGTCTTTCCTCCTTAGATCTTATATTATTGTCAACAACTCCGTCAGTCAATAAGTTTTGAGTAATTGCTTGCTATGTATCAGGTACAGTCCTCAGTTCTGGGGACACTAAGAAAGGCTATCAGCTTGTATCTCTCTTCTCTTCACCTAAACTCTATGAAAAATGCAAAAATCAGGGGAAGAGCCATGATGGTGGAGTAAATGCCGGGACTTATTTGAACTCTCTTGTAAACTCCTCCAAATAGCTATAAAAATGACTCTAAACAAATTGTAGAGCTACAGAACCCACAAAATGACAGAAAGAAAAAACATCATTAGCCCAAGACAACCTGGAAGGCATCAGCAGGAAGGGTCTGTTTCTCTGGGTTGGGAGCAGAGGACAGTCCATTATGGGCCATGCTAGTACAGTCAGGACTGGAGTAGGCCACAGGGTATTGAATCACTGGCACCTATGGTGGTTTCCAGGTTTTTCAAACCACAAATGCCAAAGACAGCATAAAAGGTCAGTAGAAAACTCTGTGGAAACTGGGTGAAAGAGGAGTACTGTCTGGTTGAGGTCTAGCTCCAGTCCCGAAGGGAAGAAAACTTGGGAGGTGGTAGTGGCAGCAGCAGCAGCAGTGGCTATTTCTAGAACAGATAGTGGGGGATGGAGGGACTCATAGAAAATCCCTGAGGTCAGAGATAGTACACCCACCCCCACTCACACCCCCACCTCCCCCTGGGTTAATGGTGGTTAGAAGTTCTCTGGAAGCAGAGTCCTACCTTGATAAAGAGTTAGAAAGTCAAGAATTTGCCTGGGAAGATGAACAAATACTGTAAAAAAAACTCAGATTATACAATCATACTTTGGTGACAAAGAAGATCAAAGCATAAAACCAGAAGACAACAAATCAAAACTTTTCATCAAAAGCCTCTAAGAAAAATATGAATTGGTTGCAGGTCATGGAGGAGCTGAAAAAATATACTGAAAATCAAGTAATATAAGTAGGGGGAAATTTGGAAGAGAAATAAGAGTGATGCAAGAAAATATTGAAAATAAATCAACAGCTTGGTAAAGGAGACACCCCCAAATATTGAAGAAAATAACACCTTAAGGAGCAGCAAGGTGGTGCAGTGAATAGACCACTGGTCCTGGAGTTAGGGGGGCCTGAATTCAAATCTGGCCTTAGACACTAAATACTTATTAGGCATGTGACCTTGGATAAGTCTTTTAACCACAATTGCCCTGCCTCCCCCCCCCTCCAAAAAGCCAAAAAATAAATGCCATCTTAATAAAGAGATTAACACACATGGTAAAAGAGGTCCAAAAAGCCAATGAGGAGAAGAATGACTTAAAAAACAGAATTGACAAAATGGAAAAAGAGGTTCAAAAGCTCACTGAAGAAAATAATCCCATCAAAATTAGAATGGAACAAATGGAAAGTAATGACTTCAAGAGAAATCAAAATATTATAAAACAGAACTGAAAGAATTAAAAAATAGAAGAAAATGTTAAATATCTCATTGGAAAACCACTGACCTGGGAAATAGATCCAGGGGAGATAATTTAAAACATATTAGGCTACCTGATAAAAAAAAATATAGCCTCAGCATCATATTTCAAACAATTATCAAGGAAAATGGTCCTGATATTCTAGAACCAGAGGGTAAAATAGAAATGGAAAGAAGCCACTAATCACCTCTTGAAAGAGATTCCAAAAGGAAAGTATTTTCATAACTACACATGTATAACCTATATTGAATTGCTTCTTTTCTCAATAAGATTGTGCGGGGATAGAAGAGGGAAGAGAATTTGGAACTAAAAATGTTAAAAACAAATGTTAAAAATCCTTTTTACATGCAACTGGGAAATAAGACATATATGTATTGGGGTATGGAAATCTATCTTGCCCTACAAGAAAGTAAGAGGGAATGGGATGGTGGGGGTGATTGAAGGGAGGGCAGAATGCAGAAGGGGTAATCAGAATGCATGCTATCTCCAGAGTCTTGCGGTGGGGGTAGGGGAGAGATAGGGAGAAATTTGGAACTTGAATTCTTGTGGAAATTAATATTGAAAATAAAAATTAAATTAATTAATTATAAAAAAGTAAAATGCATCTATACTGTTTTTCGGTGCTCTGCTCTCATTCTCTTCTAAATCCTCTTTATTCTGACTTCCAACATCATTCAACTGAAACTTGCCCATTTACAGTTGCTAGTAAAATATTTGTTGTCAAATTGAAGAGGTTTTGTTTAATTCTGGGTGTTTTTTTTGCTTTTCACAGTTACAATTCCTAGATAATTCTCTCTTCTCTGAATTTTCATAATACATCTATCTCGGTTCTCTTCCTATTTGTCTATTTCTTTTTGGTCCGCTGCTTGAACCACATCCATTCTATCACTACCTCAGGGCTTCTTCTTGGGCTCTCTTTTCTTTCCTCCCTATAATTTCTCACTTGATGTCCTCATTAGCTCTCATGGGACCAATTACCACTTCTAGCAAAATGATTCCCAGTTCTATACAGCAAATCCTAGTTTCTCTGTTGAATTCCATTCCTACACCACCAATTGTCTATTAGATATTTGGAACTAATTGTCCTGATAGCATGACAAATATCAGAACTCATTCTCTTTCCTCCCAAACTCATCCTTCTTAAGATCTCCCCTTGACTATTTTTTTATTCTGAAGTTAAGAAATAAAACAAGCATTTCCATATCATAGTACAATAGAAAAATAGATGATTTTACATAAAACTGCAAATCGATTATGCACAACTTGTTATTCCTTTTTAATATATAATAAAGTTACCATGTAACTCTTTTGTTTTCCTTTTTTACTTCCCTCTCCCTCACATCCTATAGATTGTTACCATGATGATGACGACAACTACTACTACTACTACTACTACTACTACTACTACTACTACTACTACTACTACTATTTCTACTACACATATTACATATACATATAATACCATCGTATACACAATTATATTTACTGAGGATACCGTTATCCTTTCAGCCACTGATGTTCACAAGTTTATGTTATCCTTAACTGCTCACACGTTTTCAGCTAGTGTGTCCAATGAGTTGCAGGATCTTGCCTTTTCTATCTGCACAACATCTCTTCCATATCTCTTCTCTCTGCTTCCAAAGCCCATTGTCCTTGTTCAGGTTCTCATTATCTCTCACTCTTAGTATTGCAGTAGCCTTACAAATTCATTGTATAAACATGTCATTTCTTTACAATTGTTGGCTTCCCCACACTTTGATTTGGCATCCACATGTATGTGGAAAGAAAACCCAGCCCTTCAACTTCAGGCTTTCATTCCAGGACATCTGAAACTGTTAACTTTTTGCAGCTTGATACAGTTGGACTCACAGGGCACTGGTGTGTTGAAGAGGAGCTAGCCTGTTCTGACCATAGGGAATTAATGTGGACAGATGGTAATCAGGGGCTCTTCCTAGGCTTTGACTCCCCCCTGCTTCCCCCAGCTTTGTGTCTATCTCTCTCTTGTCTAAACTGAAAATAAGCAAGTTTTTGGCAATGGTGAATTGGCAGTGAGTCCGGGAAGCTTCATGATCCAGCTTCCAGCACTGACTTAAAGCAACATCTTCCCATTGATCTAACAAGATAACAGACGTGAGGAGGAGCAGGGGGAGCTGATGTGTGTTGTCGGCTGATGATGTTGGGACCAGGCCAGTTTTCACTCTATTTTAGCTCAACTCTGTGGGAAATCCTACTTCATATTTGAGAAGTTCACTAGTAAAATCATAAGGAGGGGGTAGACATTTAAATATTTGGAATTATTTTCTTTCTAAGATCCTGTGTAAGAATTCAGATGATTCACAAGCACAACAATAACAATTTGAATGATGCTTGACTATGTTAAGGATTTATGATTGAATCTGAATAAGCAGTTCTTTCACTGGTGTAGGGAAAAGTGCATGGATTATTGTTCCTGGGTCCAGAAGGACTTGGACTCCAAAACTGAATTGTGTGTGACCATGGGCAAATTGATTCCCCTCTTGGAGTTATGGTTTCATCATCATCACCATTACCACCACCACCATAACAAAACACTAAGAACTTCTATTATGTATGAATATATACATATATGACATATATGCATGCATATATACTTACATAATAGTGATTGTCATTATTTTTAAATTATTATACTATTGTATTATTTCTCTACATGAATCCTCATCTGACTTGTCTCATGTCAACATAATGATTACCCTTGGCTTTCAAACTCTGCAATAAGAGAGGAAATTTGAGAAAGACACTGCAGCAAGGACTTTGAGGCTGGATTGCTTTTTATTATCTTCTTTGAAGTTGTTTGGAAAGAAAGGCTCATCTTTAGAGGCCTAAAGGGAGGAAAGGAATTAAATAAGCTTTTATTAAGCATCTGTTATGGACCAGGCACTGTGCTGAGTGCTTTACAAATATTATCCTATGTAGTCCCCATAACAGTGGGCTGTCCAATAAGTAATAAATTCTTCTCATAAAGCAATTCATGAAAAGCTGTCCTTAGTAAGATCATATCTGGAGTATTATAGAAGGTTCCATGCAACACCCTTTGGGAGAGTCATGGGCAAACTGACTCACTCCCAAACCAGAACACCTCAGTACGGCAGCGGGGGGAGGGGGGTGGTAAGAGAACAAGACACATTTAAAGATTGAAGACTCAGCTGTTTTGTGTTGATGTCCAGATTAGGAAGGTGATGATCCATTATGTCCTGCTCTGTTCAAATAATATCTGCAGTGTGGTATTCACTTCTGGCAATCACAATTTAAGAAACACATTAAGGATTGATGCCCTTTCCCCAGGAGAAACACCAAAATGGGGAAAGGTCATGAAGATTGCTTGAGAACTACGGAATGTTCTGCCTGGAAAAATGAAGATCCAGAGTAGAAGAGGGTATAACAATGTGTCTCCATATTTTTAAAGAAATGGAAGAGAGATTGGGATCTATCTGCTTGGCCCTAGGAGACAAAGCCAGGAGTAAAGGAGAGAAGTTATAGTGAGGCCAATTAAAATGTCTCCTATGGAGGAGGGGAGACACTTACTCTCAATTGGAGCTAGCCAGAAGCGAAATTAATACAGTTTGTGTTGGGGAAGCTGTAGGATACCCCTCACTGAAGGTCTTCAAGCAAAGCCTTGATGAACAATTTTCATGAGATTTTATATGTCATTCTTATTCAAGGACAGGTCTGATTAAATGTCCTTTGAGGTTCCTTGTATCTCTGTTTTGTTACTTTATTTTATTTTTTTTGCTTTTTGGAGGGGGAAGGTAGGGCAATTGGGGTTAAGTGGCTTGACCAAGGTCACACAGCTAGTTTTCTGTTAAGTGTCTGAGGCCAGATTTGAACTCAGGTCCTCCTGACTCTAGTGCCAGTGCTCTACTCACTGTGCCACTTCAGCTCTGTTATTTTATAAGAGGCTTTGGAGAACATAACCAGACAGTTAATGTTTGTTTTTGAATTGGAATAATATCAACATCATCATTGGTCAAAGTTTATCACGTTTATTATCCTTTATTCTCCTTGGATATTTAGGCATTTTTAATAAATAGTATTGCATATTATAAGGCCCACATTTTTTTCAAAGAAGAATAAAAGAAATTTGGAGAAAACCATGAAGTTGGTATAGTAATGCTTACATTCAGTACTGAATCCTGAACTACTACTTTCCTTACATATATACCCAACTAATGAAAAATCCTTCCCCCTGTCACTTGGGCTATGTGCTGCCCTTCTATCATCAACTGGAAAGTGACATCTTAGCAGTTAGTTCCACTTTAATATGGAATTTTAAATTAGGATGCTTCCTTTTCTTCAACAGATTGAAAGGTAAGGTTGATTTTTCCCAGAGGAATGGAAAGCAGTGCACCTTATTGAAAACAAGCAAGCAAAAAGTTATAGAATTTGATGAAGCTTAAGGTACTTAACATGGGAATCCTTGTCTAAATAAGTATTTTATCTGAAGCCCTGCAATGAGGGAGAAGCCCCTGATTTCTGACACATCCCATTCCATGTTCACATAGAGCTAATTATAAGGAAGACTGGTTATCCATCCATCCCTCCACCCATCCATCCACCCATCTAGCTATCTATCTATCTATCTATCTATCTATCTATCTATCTATCTATCTATCTATCTATCTATCTACCGTGTTTCCCCGATAATAAGACCTATCCCGAAAATAAGCCCTCCCCTTACTGTGTAAGATTCCTCTAAAATAAGCCCTCCCCCGAAAATAAGCCCTATTGAGATTGCTACTGTAGTGGAGGTGATCCCCTGTGCTACACGCTACATGACGGTACCCTCTGTATGCACCTCCCTCCCCCCCGTGAAACACACGCCGTGCTCCGAGCTGCATCCAATCAGAGCTGCAGCAGTGAGCGCATCATCCTGTTCTTCCCCAGTGATTTGCTTATTGAATAAAGGTACATTTTTTTGTTCACATTTACCTGTTTATTAAAATTGCTGTCAATGTTCATTAAAATAAGCCCTCCCCTGAAAATAAGCCCTCTGGTGTTTTTCTGTCCAAAAAAATTTAATAAGACAGTGTCTTATTATTGGGGAAACACGGTGTCTATCTATCTATTTTATTAATTCTGTCCTTGGAGGATGAAAGTAGCAAAAATAACAACTCATATTTATACAGTGCTTTACAATTTGCAAACTGCAAATCATTTGATCCTCACAAAAATTCTGTGAGGTAGCTATTATTAATGCTACTTTACCAATGAAGATACTGAGGCTAATAGAGGTCAAACAGATAAGATTAAATCTTTCTCCCATGTTTTATAGCAGGCCTTCCAATCTTTGAATAGCAAGTCCCTTTTAATCTCTTTCTTCCTTCTCACAAAGGGCTCTGCAATACCAAGTCCTTCATCTAATTGTCATATGGCCTGGTCTCCATTGTTCTCAACATCCCAGTCATTGTCCTCTGGACTAGCTCTAATGCATAAAATATCGTGGTCATGTGACATTCTCCGTAAGTTGAGAATGCTGAGATGACAACCACCTTCTGGTTCTGAATAGAATTTTTTTTTAATCCTTCATTTCTTTTTTTGCCTCTCAAATCCCACTGATGATTCACCTCCAAGTCAGACCTCAGCAAGGGGAAGGGGGAGGATATTTGGTTACAGAGATTCAGGGCATGGCATAGCCTAGTAGGGCAGCCTCTAGTGAGCTAACATAATAAGTCGCAGTCTCATGGAAAATCCTCAAGTATATAGTAACTTATGAAAAAAGAGCTATTGAATGTGTGTAGGCATGTATTTATGTGAATTGTGTATGCAAGTATGTGTATGTGTGTATGTATGTGTATAGCCATAGTATACATATGCATATACAGAGACATATATCTATATGCATGTGTGCATAAATACACATACAGCTTAAATCACAATAACCACACAGAGTTCAGCAAAATTAATTCCCACATTGACAATGGTAATATGAGGTAAAGATCATGTATGTATATCATCTCTCCCTCCTATGTATTTTACATTATATGTTTATGTGTACACATATACACACATGCACATCCACACACACATGCATGCTTGCATGCATACATACATGCTATTGAAACAGGTTCATTGCTGAGACCAGACAGAAATTATGGGTACTGCTTCTGCCTACAAAATTTATGAAGACAAATTCCAAGATGTGAGCTCCAGCTCCCTCTTTTCTTTGGTAACAGGGAACAACAGAGACTAAACCCATAATTAATCCTAAAGACTGAATATATGAACGTGGAAGAGGAAAACAATGTGTCATCTTGGCTCCCATACCATTTTCAAATTTCAATTGGGTTCTCATACAATCCACATTTTATAAGAAATCAATGGAATGTGAAGATTTAGAGCTTGATGGGAGATTCGAGATCAAACAATTCAATTAACTTATTTTGGGGAGATAGTTGAGGCACAGAGCTGGTTAAGGGACAATATGCAAGGTTGGATTCAATTCAATTCCATGGAAATGAACAATTTATGAAGCAAGCCCCTGCTCCACAAGAGTGGCACATTGGTGTACAAAGAGAAAGACTCAGAGTCAGGCAGAGCAGGGTTCAAGTCCTGCCCCTGACACACTGGCTCTCTCTCTCTCTGTCTCTGTCTGTCTGTCTCTCCACACACACACACACACACACACACACAGAGGCATGTGTGTGTGTTACTGCAAGTCATGTAACCTCTCTCTAATTCGTCTAGGCCAACACTTCTTAAACTGTGGATTACAACTTCATGGGTTCATGAAAAATTAGGCAACAGTAAAAGGTGACTGAATATACAATTCAAAATAAAAAATTCAATGAATCTGAGGTGTTTCTGGCAGAGTTTGCCCATGTTGTATCACAGAACTTCACTGAAGCCTTGGTTCTGAACACACAGCATGCACACTTTGCTCTGCTCATGCCCCCAGGGCACACAGTGCCAATAACTACTGCTGAAATGGGAAGAGGAGTAGGCAGTGGAAAAGTCTTAAGAAGTCCTGCTAGGTCACTCTCTTATAGACTTTGAGTAACAGAACGTGTGGTAGCCTGCATTGGCAGAAGGAGTTTCCTCACTTGTGAGTAAGCCATGAAATGGTGGCATAGTCACTTTATTGCCCATTCCTGCTGGCTTCCATTCTTCACAGTGTTGAGGGAGAGACAAATTTTGGTAAGTCATTAATCATGCCCTCAGGGAACTTAACACCAGGTAGTGGGGATATAACAGATAAAGAAGGAACTGTAATAGATAACACTGGATGATGTGTTTGAAAGAGGAAGAAATGAAATGTTATCTCATGTTTGTGGGAATAAGTAAGGGTGGTGAGTGTGGGTTTGGAAGGGGAGAAGGGGGGGGTCATGGGAAACTCCATTGGGGACTACAAGAGTTGCACTCTAAAAATTAATTAGGTTTCTGTGGAAATAAGAATTCTGTCTTTGTGACCATTTACAGAAGAGAAGGAAAGTTCATTGAATCTAGCTCTGGAAAGGATTTAAAACTCACTTTGGCAATCAATCTATCAGAAAGAATGCCAGGCAGTGGGATAGGCTCTGGAGTCCAACCTATCATTGTGCAAATGAGAAATTTGAAGTCTAGAAAGAGAAATTTATTTGACCATAATCATTCAGGAAATGGAGTTGCAGAACCAGTATACAAACTCATATCACTGGAGACAAAACCCATTGTTTTATGCCTGTTGTGATCCTACTGAAGCAGCTGATGAGGGGAACAGATGACTGTGCCAACATTTCCCCCAGCAGTGTTTAAGGGGTCCCTGAAGTATTACAGAATCTGACCTATTTGTAGTGTGAAGCAACATCCAAACAATCTTTGTGATGTAGTGGAGATGAACAGGGGGTGGAGATAGCTTTTTGTCAGCCAGATAAGAGGACTTGGAGACAATTGAGTCTCTAGTGTTGGACCTTCAAGGTAATGAGTCAACTGTGTGGGTTGTTCATGGTCAATGGCATTTCTCTGTGCTGTGTGTCTTTTCACCACAATGTTAATAACAGGGCCGCATAGGGATTTCCCTCTGTAATTGCCTCCCTTCATAGCAAACAGCTTTCACTATCTTTTAAAGCAGTCTCTCCATAGGATGCTGGGTTGGCTGAAGCTCACTCAATAAACAAACAATTTGATGAGAGAGAGAGACAGAGTGTCAGAGAGAGACAAAGACAGAGACAGATAGAGATACAGAGACACAAAGAAGACAGAAGGGGGGGAGAGAAGAGAGGGAGAGAGACAGAGACAGAGAGAGACAGAGACAGAGAAAGACAGAGAGATAGAGACAGA
>NW_027186374.1:1212773-1213054 GCF_028583685.1 Petaurus breviceps papuanus | reverse complement strand
ACATAAGCACTTCTGCAAAGAGAGTACAATTAAATTACAAATCAATACCTGTCCTGTGCCCTATTGGTCATCACTTGGCATAAGGTCATACATTCTTTACACCTCAGAGAGAAAGAAAAAGAGAGGGGGAGGAGGGAGAGAATTGTCTTTTGCTTCTCAGTTGGGCAGTGATGGACTCAAAGCTGTTTTATCTAGCAGGGATACCAGAGAGGTGGTGGGGGGGCAGAGGGAGGGAGAGAGGTCAGAATGGAAAGGGGAGGGGAGAGGAGGGGAAGAGAGAG
>NW_027186374.1:1176905-1212673 GCF_028583685.1 Petaurus breviceps papuanus | reverse complement strand
ATGATTTTCTTGCATTATTTTCATTTCTTTTCCCAATGCTTCCTGTAGTAGTGAGGTCGTTCTTGACGGGGAAAGAGCACAAAGGAGAGGAGATAATGGGAAAGAGTCAAGTTGGTCAAAAAAAATTGCTTGTTTGCCCTGAGCTAGAAAGTTCTGAAAGTCCATATTCTTCTTTTACTAAACTCCAAATTCTGTTTTCATGATTTTCTTGCATTATTTTCATTTCTTTTCCCAATGCTTCCTGTACTAGTCATCTCTTTCTTTACCTCTTTCAACATCTCTTGCTGGGTTTAGGTCAATTAGATTTTTTGAGGCTGTTTTCTTCTTCTGGGTTTATTTCTTGGTTCTCCCTACCATCACAGTAGCTTTTTAGGGTCAAATTATTTTGGTTTATTTGTTCATTTTGCAGTTGCTTTTTTTTAATTTCAACTTTATGTTAAATTTGGACTCTGCTCACCTAAGTGTGGAGTGACACTATCTCAAGTTTCAGGACATTTTGTTTTGCTGTTTTCAGAACTAATTCTGAGGACCTTCAAGTTTTTGGTGGTTCCAAGGTAGTGTGATCTGGGGAGAGGTGAGTCACTGCTCTCATGGTCTGGGCTCTACTCTGTATCAAGGAAAAGTCCCTACTCCCCTGCAGCCACGAGTATTAGTCTTGCTCTTGGCTGTGACCAAAGTCCCTACTCCCTTTATGACTGGCTATAAGTCTTCCTCTCCACACAGAAACTGTCACCCAGATCTGTGTATTGGCCATCGAGTTACCAGTCAACACCAGCTGTACTCAATGCCACAAAAGTGTCTTCTATATTATCTTTCTGACCAGTTGTCTTATACTCTTATTACCTCAGGACTGAGAGCTCTGGAAGCTGCTGTGGTCATTGTTGTCACTGTAGTGTATGTGGGCTCTAGAATCCCAATCCCACAGACTTCTCCTGGAAACCTCTTAAATCTTCTTCATCTGGAATAATGTCTCACCCTGACTTTTCATTGGCTCTGCTACTCCGAAATTTAATTTGAGGCATTCTTTTCATTTGTTTGGAGGGGAATGTTGGAACAGTTCAGCTGGGTGCCTTCACTTAACCCACCATGAGGTGACTCCATGAGTAGAGAGAAAGGGAAGATGTTTTATAACTAGAAATGAAATAATTGGGAACTGGTGAAACCATGAATAGTATGGAGTAGGGATAGAGAAGAAAAGAATATCCATGGCAGAGATTTGGGGAAATTCACAGATAGGAAGTATGAGAGATGATGAATCACCAGAAGATATCAAGAAGGAATGGTCATAGAGTGGAAGGGAGATTCAGGAGAGAAGAGAATCCTACCAGCCCCGGGGAGATCACATCCAGGAGAGAGTCATCAACTAGACAAATGCAGCCTAGGTTAAGATTAGGGAGTGAGAAAAGAATAGCAGGTTTGGTAATTAAGTGATCATTGCTAACTTTGGAGGGAGCAGATTCAGTTGACGGATAATGCCTCAACGTAAAAGTTTGAAGAGGAAATGAGAAGCAAACATATGGATGCAATTTCTTTTTCTTTTTTTTTCAAAAGGGAGGAGAAATATAGGACAATAGCTTAAGGGAATTGTAGGGATTTCTGTAGGAATTTTTTTATGGGTGAAAGTTACCTGTCCATGTTTACAGGTAACAGAGAAGGAAAAATAGATTGCTGTCATATCATCATCAGCATAAATAATAATTAATAATGAATAATACCTATATAATAATTTGAAATATGCAGAGCACTTATGATGTACTATCTTATTTGATTCTTTCAGCAATGATATGAGGTAGATGTTGTTGTCCCCATTTTACAAATGAGGAAGACTGAGACTATGTGCCCACTCCAGGGTCAAATAGCTAGTAAATGTTAAAGGCCAGACTTGGACTCAAGATTATATGGAAAGTGGGAATGACAGAGGAGACAGTCTACTGGGAAAAATGAGAGGTGACGGGCTAAAAGTCAGATTTGTAAATATTGATCTTATCAGGAAGAAGGCCAATGTCATAAAATGGGGAAATTATGAAGAAAATATGGAGAGATGTTAAGGAATCTTGAGATAAATCAAAAGGCATAAAATGAATCTTGCAAGGATGTCCTCAGTTTTAAAGTGAAAGGCAAGGTCTTAAGCTGAAAAGGTTGGGAAAAGGAGAATGATGTGGAGGTTTTAGGAGAGAGGAAAAAGTTTGGAATAACTCATATGGGGAGGGAGAGAGAGGTAATAGAAAGCAATGGAAGATGTCGGTGATGGACATCAATTAGAGCTGGAAGTTGGACTCCAGGGATGATGGGCAGAATGCACAGAAGAGAAGGATTTGAGACCACTTGATGATGTGGAGTTGAACTGGTTTACTCCAGGGTCAATACTGAGAAGGGAAGAAAGTGACGATAGGGTAATAGTAACGAGCTGAGAAGGTATTGCAGTATAGAAGAATTGGAGGTACCCCTGAATAAGAATAGCTTCAGTGAGGGTGAAGAATAGGAAGATATGCAATGATACAAAAGGGTGACTAGCTAGAGCAGTGTCAGAGTTTTTATTAGGGAAAGAAAAATACTTTAGGGTAAAATGGTGACATCCAGATGGTGACAATTTTTGTCTGTGGACTGGAGAAGATAATGGACTATGAGAAGACTGAAGAACTAAGATTTCAAGGTGAATGTTGAAAGGAGTTTTTTAGAGCCACAATCATAACAAAGCAAACTCACAATTCCTGCTGCTTCTTTGACACATAGACCAGTTCATGTAACCTCACCCACGGTCTTCTCCCAGTACAAAGCACATTATGTTCTGGACACCCAGTAGGCACTTCATAAATCTTCACTGAACAGCTAGAATTCATAAATTAATGCTTTTCCACAGCCTTAATTGTAGTCTGAAATTAGAATATTTGGTGCTGATTTCTTTTCCCCAGTTCTGTTCCACCAGTCAATCTCAATTTTATTTTGATTGACAAGAATTTGCTGAAAGAAGTGAATTTGCAAGCTCAGCTCCCATAAAGTCACTGAAACGTGACTGGATCTTTCATCTAAGAGGCATTTTCCTGTTTTCATGAATGATGAAATTAGCTTTGGGAAGCATTCTAGAAGCACCTCTAAAGTCTGTCTAACATAGAAGAGAATACCTTTGACTCTGGACCTCACTATTACTGTCTTGGCCCTCAGAATTCCCAGACTCAAAACCCTAAAAAGAGCTTTGACTCTTCCATTTTCTGCTCCTGTCATCTTTAATCAGACATAAGGTCTAGCTCAAGAACCATTTTTTTCCAGAAATCTTCCTCAATATCCCCAGTAGGTAAAGATAGACACCACTGGGTACTTATAACTAAGGCCATCACCAAGCAATTGATGTCAAGAGAATCACCTTTCTTCTAGCCAGTGAGATACAGAAGCACATTGTCCTCTCATACCATGAAGCAGATTTTGTCATTTTTACCTCCACAGTATCTCTCAAATACACCCTTTTCTCTTTTTTTTTTTACTGCCACCACTCAGGTACAGGCTCCTATCACCTCGCACCTGGATTATAGCAATAGCTTCTGTTGCTTCTGCCATTCTAAACCACCTACCTCTTAGCTGATCATAAAGTCCTCTGTTTACTTAACAAACTCCATGTGTTCCTTGTTACTCAACCTCCAGGGTCAACCATAAACTCTCCTATCATTTAAAGATCTCTAAAATCTGTGACCCTTTTGCCTCTCCAGTCTTCTTGCCTTCTCTCCTTTTCACATATTCTGGAATCTAACCATGCTGGCCTATTTTTCCACCTTCAAGATGCTTCATATCCTGTCACTGTGTGTTTACATTGGCTGTCCCCCATACCTGAAATACTACCACGACCACTGGCTTCCTACATGCCTCAGCTCAAGAGCCACCAAGCTGTACAAAGTCTCTCTTGAACCACTTCCCCCATCTGCTGCTAGCACTTTCCCATCCAATGTTTCTTTTGCCTGATGTGTATGTAACCTGTATGTCTCTATGTGTGTAAATACTATCTTTCCCAGTAGAAGGTAAGCACCTCAAACACAGGAGCTATTTTGGTTTTGTCTTTTTTATCCCCAGAATTTAAGCCTAGTGCCTGGCAGCTACTAGCCCCTAAAAAATATTTATTGATTTATCCACAAGCTGCTTGACTATGTCCATTCAAGTTGCTTAAATTTACATCTTACATAGACATTGAGGTCCCTAAAGTCTTTGGACTCCATACCTTGGCACACATTGGACCTCCAGGACAAGGATCAGCACACAGTGGGTGCTTAGTGATTGTTTTCTGAATAAAGGGATGAAAGTGTTAAAATCAATCACAAAGTTCCCATAACTTATAATAAATGGTCCAATAATATCTGTGGTACCAGTCATAAGATTTCAGAAAAAGGTTATGCTTTCATAAGCTCACTGAAAATGTCATGCTAATAAATTCTGAGTTCATTTTCAAGAGACAGGAAGAGTAGGGTATGCTTAAACTTCTCTGTTCAACCAAGTGATTCATTTGAAGGAGAGAGAGAATAAAAGCCTGGGAAAGAGAATTGATCTTGAATTTCAGAGGCCATGTGCTTGAGTCCCATCTGTTCAACTCTCTACCTCAAGGAAGCTGCCCAAACCATAGTCCTTGATGTTTGTGGGTAACTGACATATACACAGTTGCTTTCTAAATTTTAGAATGGAATTGAGGAAAAAAAACCCTGTTACTTTCTCATTCAGTCCCAATCTCCAAAACAGGACCCAATTAATGAAAGCGGCTGGGTTCAAAAGCTACTTTTCTATTATGAAAAGGGCAGGATCTTCAGACTCAAAAATGACTTGAAAGTTGGAAAAGGATTGGGAATAACCAGTGAACAGATCTGTCTGGGAGTGGAATGAAAGGGATATCACTTCTGACCTTCAGAACAAAGGGGAAGTTTCTTGGTCCTGGCAAGGGGAATACTATTCCACAAAAAGAGATTGGGAATCCTGACAGATGCTTTGGAATCTCTTCTCTTGTTTTACTTTTCATTATCAGGCACATTATCAGTGAACAACTGCTTATTTATTAATGAACTAATGGATGTTAGAAGTCATCTAGTCTGGCACTAATTTTAGAAAGGAGTAAACAGAGTCAGATGGATATTACATAGAATAAGAGGGAAGAGAACACAGGTTCTCTGACCCCAAATATGGTCTCTTTCCCCTTTGCCTCAAAATTAAGCAGGAAAACACGGATTTGTTCCAAACTCTTATCTTGGAGATGGAGAACTTTTGGTTCTATGCTCCTGTCCTTTTCAATAAGCTCCAGTACTTCCCTATTACTGACTCAATAAAATATAAAATTTTCTGTTTAGTTCTTAGAACAAATCAAAACCTAACCCCTCTTTACCTTTCCAGTCCTCACTGTATTCTACTTCACACTTTGGTCAATAAAATAACACTGATTTCCTTGTCATTCCTCCTACATAACACTCCATCTATTGTTCCCATGCCTTTTGACCTCATCTCTGCCTCCTGGCTTCCCTGTTTAAGACCCAACTCAAATCCTATCTTCTATAAGAAGCCTTTCCCACTCCCTCCCTGTACTGTTGCCTGGTATCTTCCTCACTGAACTTTGAGTTCCTTGAGCCAAGGGTTTTTTTTTTTGTTGTTTTGTTTTTCCCCCTTTCTTTATAACCCTGGAATGTATCACATGACCTGGCACATACTAACCATCAAATAGATTTTATTGACTGACCTTTCCCTTTGAGTGTATCAGGAGAGCAGATCTTTTTAACTGTTCTACTAGTTTCTTCTCTTCTTGCTGGAGAAAGGGGAGTATCACTTGTCTCTTCTGCCCTTCTATGAGAAGCAAGCAGCAATCTTTGGGGATATCATTCAGGACCACAGCCGAAGGGGAAGATTCATTCCAGCTATTGTGTCCATATGAACATAGACTTGGTGGGATCAAAGCTACTTAGCAACCAAGTAGAATTAACAGCCTTCTCAGAGGGGACATAGGGATGAGTATACACCACCACCAGCCAGTGTTGAGAAAAATGTTCATGAATTTCTCCTTGCCATATCTTCAAAGAAAATAACTCTTTGTATAAGCTAATTGAAGTTAAATGCTTAAATTGAACACCAGCCCACCAAAGTGAGTTAGGAAGAGAGAAGGGTCCACAGAGAAAAAGCAGTTTCCTATCTGTATCCTGAGATGCAGAGGAGCAAAGGAAGAAGGCTGATGCTGAGATAATGGGGCCATTCCAGTTATAAGTCAGCCTTCCCACCCCACTCAAGTATGTCCTTTCACTACATTATGAGAAGGGACCGAGTCAATATGATTGAGTACAGGTGGCAACTCAGCTGAATTCTCCCAGCATTCCCCTCAAAACAACTTCAAAATAATGTTTCAATTTGAATTTTTGAGTGGCAGAGCCAACAAAAGCTCGGGGTGAGAAATTGTTCCAGGCCAAGATAACTTAAGAGATAGGCAAGAGAGGTCTGCAACACAGGGATGGAGGTTGGCTCAGAGCATTATGCACAAAATGGCAATACCAGCAGTAAGCCTTAGAGGCAGCAACCAAAGCAGCTTCAAGAGCTCTCAAAAAATCCAAGAGAGCCTTTTTGGTCACTGGGTAAAGGATCCTGCTGCAATGCCTGTAGTCAGTTCCAGGTTACAGGAAGTGGAACACAGGCATTGTGCCTGCAGAAAAGTGGGGGCCCTTCTTGCAATACCAGAAGCAAGAGGAGGACTAGCCCTTATAGTTGCAGAGGAGCAAGGTTGCTTTCAGTGAAAAGACAGAGCACATGCCAGGAGAGCAGTGACCACACCTCTCCTGGAACATACCACCTTAGAAACACTGAAAAATTACAGACCCTAGAACTAGTTTTGAAAGCAATAGCATGAAAAGCCCAAAGTATGAAAGCATTCTCCCTCTACCCCAGAAAGAGAACCCAACTTTAAAGAGTTGAAAGGTCAGAAATACATTGGAAAAATGAGCAAACAAAAACAAAAGGACCTGACCATAAAAATATAATATGGTGAAAGGGGAGATAAAGACACTAACTGAAAATACATCAATTTCAAGGCAGCTACAAGCAAAGCCCTGATGAAAAAAAAAGGTAATTGGACACAAGCCCACCAAGAATTCTTGGAAGAGCACAAAAGGGCTTTTAAAAATCAAATAAAAGAGGTAAAGGAAAAAACATGGTAAAAGAGGCACAAAAATTATGAAGAATTTGACACCTTAAAAAAATAGAAGTGACCAAATGGAAAAAGAGATACAAAAGCTCACTGAAGAAAATCATTCCTTAAACATTAGAATTGGTCAAAGGAAGAATGAGTCCATGAGACATCAAGAAATAATAAAATCAAAAGAATGAAAAAATAGAAGAAAATGTGAAATATTTTATTTTTTAAATGACCTGGACAATAGTTCAAGTAGAGATAATTTAAATATTATTGGACTACGTGAAAGCCATTAAAAAGGAAGGCCTTAAACATCATATTCAAGAAATTATCGCAAAAAATTACCCTGGTATCCAGTAACCAGAGGGTAAAATAAGAGTTATCTACTGATCACCTCCTAAAAGAGATAACATAATAAAAACTCTCAGGAATATTACAGCCAACTTCCAGAGCAACCAATTCAAGGAAAATAATATTGCAAACAATCAGAAAGAAACAATTCAAATACCATTGAGCCACAGTAAGTATCACGCAGAATTTGGCTTTCATATTAAAGGAGTTGAAGACTTAGAATATGAAATTTTGGAAGGTAAAGGAGCAAAAATTACAACCAAGAATCATGTACCCAAGAAAACTGAGTATAATCCTTCAGGGCAAAGTGGATATTTAATGAAATAGAGGAATATCAAACATTCCTGATGAAAAGACCAGAGCTGAATAGAAAATTCACCTTTCAAATACAAGACTCAAGAGAAGCATAAAAAGGCAATCAGGAAAAAGTCTTCATAAGGGACGCAATAAGGTTAAACTGTTTACATTCCTATATGGGAAGGTGATACTTGTAACTCTTAAGCACTGTATAATTATTAGGGTAGTTAGAAGGAATATACATAGAAAGAAGGCACAGGTGTGAGCAGACTATGCTAAGATGATCTCAAAAATATTAATGATGAGGATGATAGATGCACTGGAAGAAAGAGGAAAGGAGAGGAAGAATGGGGGAAAATACCTTACATAAAAGAGGCATAATAAGAAGGACGTTAACAGTGGAGGGGGGGAGGATGAGGGGAGGAAAAGGGAAATGCGTGAACCTCTCATCAGAATTGGAAAAAGAAAACAACATACATCATCAGTTCACTGTAAATGTCTATCCCACCCATTTAGAATTAGAATTTAATTAGGAATTAGAAGGCAAATGGTATAAGAGAAGAGGGAACAGGATAAAAAAGAGGATGCATTAAGGGAGACAGTAGAAAAAAGCAAAAATAAGAAGATTTTTGAGGGTGAACAAAGTGAAAAAGTGAGTGAGAGAATGAAAAACTGGAAAAAAAATAGAATGGAGAGAAATATACAGTTAGGAATCAAAGCTGTGATTGTGAATAGGATAACCTCACCTATAAAATGGATGCAGAAGAAGCAGTCAAATTATATCAGTGAGGACCCTCAACTTTCATCTCTTAGAGCTAGATAAATCAAAGCACAAATAAAAAAGAAAGAAGTTATGGAGATGAATAGAATTTTAGATAATGCATATGTGATAGATCCTTAAAGAAAATTAAATGGAAATATTAAGGAGTATACCATTTTTTCCTAATAGAGCATGGCATCTGTGGGGAGCTAGTTATGGAGAGCCCTGCCATTCCCAAGCAGGCCTGAGAAAGAATCACCTACCCAGATGTTGCTTAGTGGATGCATAAAAAGAGACAGGACTCCCAGAATTGTGAAAGTAGAGAGCCAATGTTTATTCTTCAAGGCACAAGCTTTATAGAGCCAAAAATCTCCTTCCTAATTGTTTTCCCCTAAGGACATTGCACACTTCTTTGTTTCAGGCTGTGGGTGTCAATGCCATGCTAATCTGGAGGACCTAAACCTCACACCTGCTTGTTTGGACTCTTTCCTGGGAAATGCGAAACCAATCCAGGCACATCAGCAGTCCAAACACCTGAGAGGGCTTGTTCAGCCATCATGGTCAGAGTCGCCCTGGCCTGTGCTCTTCTACAGCCATCTTAAAAAAAAATTATTATTTAGGTAATGAAAACCTCAAAACCAAATGCAGAAAAGCAGAAATAATAGATGTATCTTTTCAAAACCATAATGCAATAAAAATTACTTTCAATGAGGACCTTGGAAACATACATTAAAAATTAATTGGAAACTATATAGTCTAATTCTAAAGAATGAATGGGTCAAAGAAAAAAATTATAGAAACAACAAATATTTTCATTGAAGAGAAATGAAAACAATGAGACAACATTCCAAACCTTGTGGGATACAGACAAAAATATATTTTTTCTAAATGCTTACATCAATAAAATAGAGAAAGAGCAGATCAATGAATTGGGCCTGTAACTTAAAAGATAGAAAACTAGAAAGCAAACAAATTAAACATGCTCAATTAAATACCAAGTTGGAAATCTGGAAAATCAAAAGAAGAATTAAAAAAAATAAAGTAAAAAGTAAATATTGAATTAAAAAAATAAAACTAGCAACTAGTTTTATGAAAAAAACTATGATAGTAAACAATTCATTGAAAGATTTTAAACAATTAAAAATTTCTGTAAAAAAATTTAAAGAGGTGACAGAGCCAAGATGGCAGCATAGAAGCAGGAAAATTCCCTGCACTCACCCCTAACCACCTCAAATACCTATATAAAAAATTACTGTAAACAAACTTTAGAGCTACAGAACCCACAAAGTTACAGAGAGAAATAAACCTCCTGCTGAAGACAGCCTGGAGGGCTCATAGGAAGGGTCTGTAATGGGATTGTAAATTATAAAGATCTTCCCTGCCCCTAGGCTAAAGTGCACCTGGAGCCTGGAGTGGGAAGCTTGTTTTTCAGTAGATACTTCTTGATTGGCCAGTGAGTCAATAAGGTTGTTACATTCTCTGAGTCAGGAGAAGGCTATATAAGCCCTGATGTGTAGCTTTGTTTGGGGGCTCACTTTGAGAAGTGTTCTGTGATTTGGTCAGATGAAACTCTGGGAAGCCGTTGTCCAGGGCCCCCAGCTTTGAAACCCAGATGTTGATTTTGGTATGGATGTAATGGTTGGACAGTTTGGAAGTCTGTGTACTTGATCTGTTTCTGGCTTGATAATTCTGTCTATATATTCTGAAGTTCAGGGTGCTGACCTTTTTCCCCTGAATTAGGTAAATGATACATATCTGACATTAAAGTAAGCTTGTTAACCCATTTTGAGTGGCTTTCCTTTATCAAAGCAAATCTAAGAACCTGTGGTGGCAGTGACCCTGGGGACGCTGGGATGCTTGCTGCTACAGGGTCCATCACAGCCCTCTGGGAGCAGAGCCCAGCCCTGTTTGAGCCCCCAATTTTAGCCTCAGGTTGGCCTGACCAGCCACAACTAGAGGGAAATCTTGAGAATAGATCACCAGCAGCTGTGGTGGTTTACAGAATTATCAACCCATAGTTGCCAAAGACAAAGTGAGACGTCAGTGTGGACTCTGTGTGAACAGGGCATCCAGGGGTGTGGTCTGGACTATGCCCCCAGAGCAAGAAGCAGCGGAGGCATGGCAGCCACCACATCATGGCTGCTTCAAAGCTCCTGGCCTGCAGATTGTAGTGGGACCAAGCAACAATTCTGAGGGATAATCACTCTTGCTTTAACCTGCTTGGATCTGGATTTCTGTCTAGGGTGGATGTCCTGGGTTATGTGAACAGAGAGCCAGAGCATGCAGAGGCTTCAGAGAGGGCAGTCAACTAATAGCTCTGGCAGCTGAGAAAACCCCAGCAATTTGGGACAAAGCTGTCCTCTCTGTAAGCAGAGTTCTACTGCATAAAAAAAGTCAAGTAATTGAGTGACAACAACAGTAAGCAAAGGAAGTAAAGCAAGCATAACAATCCAACTTTCAACTACCTGAAAACCATGATCAAAAAAAGAACCTAGAAATTAGCCTTCAAGAAATTCTCAATGGGCAGAGGCTCAGAAGATGACCCCAGGTGGCACAGATACTCAGAAGACAACACCAGGTGGTACAGAGGCCCAGATGCTTCAGCATGCAGAGATCTGATCAATATAGTGGCAAGTTGACCCACCAACCACAAAGGCCACTGTCAGGCCTATCACTGCAGGGCTGGTACTGGATAGAGCAAGGTAAGAGTCAAATGCCAGGCCCCTGCCAGGGCCAGCAGCTACTCCTGGGATAAACAATCCACAGCCTAGAAAGTTAAAAAGCCCCTATCTGGGCTTTCAGGGACCAGGAAGGCAGAGTGAACCACAGCTGCTCTAATCCCCCCCCCCCCCAAAACATAATAATTATTGCCACAGGGAAAAAATTTAAACAGTAAAGGCTTGGGAATGCTAGAGGAAGTGCTTGGCTAAAACCCTGCCTCAAAATAGGTAGAAAGTAGACTGCAAAGACAAAGTCTCTGGAGTCCTATTATCCTAAGAGGGAGGAACCAAATTCAGAAGGAGCCAGTGATGACTCCACACGCACAGCTGAAGCCTCAACAGAGAATTAATCTCAAGTTCAGAAAGCATTCCTAGATGATCTCAAAAGGAACTTTGAAAACCAAATGAGTGAGATAGAAGATAAATTGAATAATTTTTTAAGGTCAAAATTGCAAAGTTAGAAAAATATTACAATGAAGAGCACAGCACCTTAAAAAGAAAAATGTGTGATATGTAAAAGGAACTGCAAAAACTAACCAAGGAAAATAACTCTATGAGGAACCAAGAATTAGTCAAACAAAATATAAAGAATGAAAAATTAGAAAAAGAGGTAAAACATCTCAATGGAAAAATAACTGACTTGGAAAACAGATCCAGGAGAGATAATCTGAGAATCATTGGCCTACTGGAAAATCATGATGAAAAAACGAGCCTGCACAACATCTTCCAAGAGCTTATCAAGGAAAACTGCCCTGAGTTAGTAGAACCAGATTTATCTACCAGTTACCTCCTGAAAGAGAACCCAAATTGAAACATCCTCAAAATGCTGTGGCCAAACTCCAGAACTACCAGGAAATAAGAAAATACTACAAGCAGCCAGAGAGAAACAATTCCAATATCACGGAACCAGTGAGGATCACACAGAACCTGGCAGTCACTACACTGAAAGATCAGAGGAAGTGGAACACAATATTTTGCAAGGCAAAAGAGCCTTTTTATCCTACGATATTCTGTCTACAAGAGACACATTTGAAACAAGGGGATACACACAGGGTGGAGTAAAATATATTGTGCTTCAGCTAAAGTAAAAAGAGCAGGGGTAGCCATCATTTCTCAAATAAAGCAAAAACAAAAATAGAACTAATTAAAAGAGATAAGGAAGGAAACCATATGCTGCTAAAAGGCACCATCGAGAATGAAGCAATATCATAACTTAACTTATATGCTCCAAGTGGTATAGCACCCAGATTCCCAGAGGAGAAGGTAAGGGAATTAGAGGAAGAAACAGATATCAAATCAATACTAGTGGGCCACCTTAATCTCCTTCTCTCTGAACTTGATAGAACCAATCTCAAAATAAACAAGAAAGAAGTTAAGGAGGTGAATAGAATTTTAGAGAGGGTAGGTATGATAGATCTCTGGAGAAAACTGAAGGGGGAAAAAAAAGGAATATACATTCTTCTCAGTGGCACATGCCATGTACAAAAAATCGACCATGTATTAGGACATAAAAATCTCACAATTCAGTACAAAAGGCAGAAATATTAAATGCATCATTCTCAGATCATTATGCAATAAAAATTATGTGCAATAAATGCCCATGGAAAAGTAGACTAAAAACTAATTAGAAACTAAATAATTTAATGCTAAAGAATGAGTGGGTCAAACAAGAAATTATAGAAACCATCAGTAAATTTATTCAAGAGAATGATCATAATGAGACAACATACCAAAATTTATAGGATGCACTAAAGGTGGTTCTTAGGGGAAGTTTTATATCCCTGAGTGCATACATGAATAAATCAGAGAAAAGGGAGATTAATTAATTGGGGATGGAATTGAAAGAATTAGAAAAAGAACAAAATAAAAATATGCAATTAAATACTAAGTTAGAAATAATGAAAATCAAAGGAGAGACTAATAAAATTGAAATTAAGAAAACTGTTGAATTAATAAATAAAACTGAGTTGCTTTTATGAAGAAAAAAAAAACAATGAAATTGATAGATCCTTAGCCAATATGAAAAAAAAGAAAGAAGAAACCCAAATTTTGAGTATCAAAATTGAAAAGGGTGAATCTATTTCCAATGAAGAGGAAATTAAGGCAATAATAAGCAATTATTTTGACAAATTAAATGCACAAAAATTTGACAATCTTAGTGAAATGGATGAATATTTACAAAAATATAAATTCCCCAGATTAACTGAAGAGGAAGCAAATTACTTAAATAACCCCATCTCAGAAAAAGAAATTGAACAAGCCATCAGTGAACCCCCTAGGAAAAAATCTCCAGGGCCAGATGGATTTACTAGCAGATTCTATCAAACATTGAAAGAGCAATTTATTCTAATACTCTACAACCTATTTGGGAAAATTAGTGAAGAAGGAGTCCTACCAAATTCTTTTTATAACACAAACATGGTAGTGATACATAAATCAGGAAGAGATAAAACAGAAGAAGAAAATTATAGAACAATTTCCCTCATGAATATAGATGCAAAAATTTTAAATAAAATATTAGCAATAACACTACAGCAATTGATGAGAAGAATGATACACTCTGAACAGGTAGGATTTATTCCAGGAATGTAAGGATGGTTTAATATTAGGAAAACCATCAGTATAATTGATCATATCAACAATAAACCAGGCAGAAACCACATGATTATGTCAATAGATGCAGAAAAGGCTTTTGACAAAGTACAACAACCATTCCTATTAAAAACACTAAAAAGTAGAGGAATAAATGGAGATTCCCTTAAGATAATAAGTAGCATCTATTTGAAGCCATCAGCAAGTATTATATGTAATGGGGATAAGCTAGAAGCATTTCCAATAAGATCATGGGTGAATCAAGGGTGTCCACTATCACCACTCTTATTCAATCTGGTACTAGATATGTTAGCAGTAGCAATTAAAAAATGAAATCAAAGGAATCAAATTAGGCAAAAAAGAGACAAGGTCATCACTCTATGTGGAGGATATAATGACATCCTTAGAGAATCCTAAAGAATAAAGTAAAAACTATTTGAGGCAATAAATACATTTGGTAAAGTTGCAGGATATGAAATAAACCCACATAGGTCTTCAGCATTCTTGTATATTTCTAATGAAATCCAATAGCAAAAGATAGAAAGAGAAATCCCATTTAAAGTTACTGTATATATTATAAAATATTTGGGAATCTACCTGCCAAAAGAAATGCAGGACCTGTATGAACACAACTACAAAACACTTTTCACATAAAGTCAGATCTAACTAATTGGAAAAACATCAATTTCTCATGGCTGGGTCAAGCTAATATAATAAAAATGACAATTTTAACTAAATTAAATTACATATTTAGTGCCATATGAATCAAATTACCAAAAACTTACTTTATAGGACTACAAAAAAAGTAACAAAATTCATTTGGAAGAATAAACGGTCCAGAATATCAAGGGAATTATTGAAAAGAAATGCTAGGGAAGGTGGCCTAGCTATACCAGATTTTAATATGTATTATAAAGCAGCAGTCATCAAAACTACTAGGTCCTGACTGAGGAATGTAGCAGTGGATCAATGGATTAGATTGGGTACACGAGACTCAGCAATCAATGACTATAATAATCTATTCTTTGATAAACCCAAATACCCCTCACTATTTAACAAAAACTGCTGGGAAAACTGAAATATAGTATGGCAGAAACTGGGCATCGACCATTATCTAACACCAAATATCAAAATCAAGTCTAAATGGGTGCATGACCTAAGTGAAAAGAATGATACTGTAAGTAATCTGCTAAAGCAAGGAATAGTTTACTTGTCAGATTTATGGACAGGGGAACACTTCATGACCAAACAAGAACTAGAGAGCAGAATAAAAAGCAAAATGGATAACTTTGATTACATTGCATTGAAAAGCTTTTGCACAAATAAAGCGAATGTAACCAAGATTAAGAGAGAAGTGTGAAATTGGGAAAGAATTTTTACAACCAGTGTCTCTGATAAAGGACTCATTTCTAAAATATACAGAGAATTGAGTCAAATGTATAAGAATACAAGTCATTCCCCAATTGATAAATGGTCAAAGAATATGAACAGGCAGTTCTTAGAGGAAGAAATTAAAGATATCTATAGCATATGAAAAAATTTTCTAAATCACTATTGATTAGAGAAATGCAAATCAAAACAATGCAAATCTGTGGTACCACATCTCAATGGTCAGACTCGCTTATACACATACACACATATACAAATATACATATATAAACATATATATATATATATATATATATATATATATATATATATATAAACATAAAAAATAAGATATACAGGCACTTGGGTATAGAGATGCTACTTCCCCTACTGGAAAGTCAGAGGGGGAATGGGGGAGGATATAAAAGAGAGCAGATTGGGGGAGGGGTATACAGTGGGATCACTGTGTTGAGGTGGTGGGTAGGGGAAAGACAGGGAGAAAATTTGTAACTCAAAATCTTGTGTAAATGAATGATGTAAACTAAAATAAACATAAAATTTAATTTAAAAAATTTAAAAGAGGGGCAGAGCCAAGATGGAGGTATAAAAACAGGACCTCTTCATGGCTCCAGCTCCCACCACCTCCAATACATTTTTTAAAATGACTAAAATTTTCCTAAAGAAAAAAAAAATCCCCAGGATCAGATGGATTCACAAATTAATTCTACCAAATATTTAAAAAATTACAATAATATATAAACTATCTGGAAAGATAGGTAAAGAAGGATTCTTGCCAAATTTGTTTATGGAACAAATAAGCTTTTAATAACTAAATCAGGGAGAGGAAGAAGAGAAAAAAATGATAAACCAATTTCCTTAATGAATATTGATACAAAAAAGTTAATTAAAACACTAGCAAAGAGATTGCAGCAATATGTCACAAAATATTATACCTTATGAATACTTGGAATTTATACCAGTAATGCAGGGTTGGTTCAATATTAGGAAAACTATCAGCATAATTACTACATCAAAACCAACAAAATGAAAATAAAAACAACAAAAATCATACGGTTATCTCAATTGATGAAGAAAAAGCTTTTGACAAAATTAGACACTGACTCATTAAAAATACTAGAAAGCATTGGTATAAATAGCACTTTCCTTAAAATAACAAGTACTTTCTATGGAAAACCATCAACAAGTTTTATGTACAATGGGGATAAGCTAGCAGCACTCCTAGAAAGACCAGAGGTGAAATAAAGATGACCATTATCCTATAATTCAATATTCTGCTAGAAACACTAAATACTGCAATAAGACAAGAAAAAGAAATTTACGGAATTAAAATAGGTGATGAGAAAACAAAATTGCTCTTTCCATGCAATTTGATGGTATACTTAGAAAATCCTAAAGAATCACCTAAAAACAAGCTCAATTAATTAACAACTTTAGTAAATTTGAAGGACATGAAATAAATGCACATTAATCAGCATTTTTATAAATTACCAACAAAGTCCAGCAGCAAGTGATAGAAAGTGAAATTACATTTAAAAATATTTTCAGATAAGACAAAATACTTGAGTTTCTACCTGCCAAGACAAACTGAGGAACTCTATAAGCATAATTATAAAACACTTTTTACAAACATAAAGACATATCTGAACAAATGGAGAGACATTAATTGCACATGGGTAGGTTGACTCAATACATTACAAATAAGAATTCTACCTAAATATATTTACTTATGTGGTGCAATGCTAAAAACATACATGCATGCACACATATATGCATATATGCATGTCTGTGTGTGCATATAAACATATATGCATATGTTTTCTATAAGTATGAGCAAAGAGAGAGAATTCACTTGGAAAATTAAATACAGCATACCATAACCATCAAAATTCATTTGGAATAACAAAAGGTCAAGAATATTAAGAGAATAAATGGGGAAAAAACATGGAAAAATGCAGCCTAGTAGTTTCAAATTCAAATTGTATTACAAAGCAGTAATCATCAAGACAATCTGGTACTGGCTAAAAAAAAATAGAATGGTAGATCAATGGAATAGATTAGGTACACAACACACAGTAGTAAATGTCCTTAGTAATGTAGTGTTTGATAAACACAAAGATACAAGCTTTGGGGAAAAAACTCACTATTTGAAAAAAGTTTCTAGGAAAATTGGAAAGTTATTTTGAAGACACTAGGTATAGAACAACATCTCACATCCTATACCAAGGTAAAGTCAAAATGAGTTATGATTGTATCTATATTTATTTCTCTTTCTATGGATGTGCATATATATGCATGTATATGTTTGTATATATTTTTATATATATATGCGTGGGTGGTGTACGTATGTGTGTATGTATGTATGCATGTGTGTCTGTATGGATAAGGGAGCAAGTTATGACCAACAAGAAATGAAAGGGATCATGAGAATTAAAATGGATAATTTTGATTATATTAAACTAAAAAGAGTTTGTAAAAACAAAACCAATGCAGCTAAGATTAGAAGGAAAGCAGGAAACTGGCAGGGGGTAGTGGTGCTATGGGTGTTTACAACAATTTTATTCCATAAAGGCCTCATTTCTCAAATATATAGATAATTTTATCAAATTTATAAAAAATGAGTCATTCCTCAATTGGGGGATAAATGATTAAAGGATATGAACAGACATTTTCAGAAAAAAAATAATCAAAGCTATCTATAACCATATAAAACTTCTCTAAATCTTTATTGATTAGAGAAATGCGAAGTAAAACAACTCTGAGATACCACCTCACACCCATCAGATTGGCTACTATGGTAGAAAAAAGTAACAAACATTGGAAGGAATGTGGAAAAATGATACACTAATGTATGGAGTTGTAAGCCAAACCAATCATTCTGGAGAGCAATTGGAGTCTTTGCCCAAATGTCTATAAAACTGTGCATAGCTTTTAATCCAGAAATACCATTGCTAGGTCTGTATGCCATAAAAATTTTTAGAAAAGGAAACACATGCATATACACACATGCATACATGTGTGCATATATATGCATATATGTGCATACATATGTGTATATACACACAAATATTTTTATGCTACCAATGAATTGAATATTGAAGAGATACCCATCAATTGTGGAATGGCTGACAAGCTATGGTGTATGATTATGATGGAATCTTCTTGTCCTATAAAAATGGGGGCAGGGTAGTTTCAGAAAAACCTATGAGGACCTATTTGAACTCATGCAAAATGAAGAGTGCACAGCCAGAAGAACATTTTACATAGAAAGAACATTGTGAGATGATCAACTCTGAATGACAGATATTCTGTCACACAATGACCCAAGAGGATTTCAAAGGTTTTATGATTAAAAAATGCCATTTACCTCCTGAGAAACACTGAATTGAATGCTGAGTGAAGACTGAAGCACAATTTTCACACTTAATTTTCCCTGTTCATTTTGTTCACCATAACTAATATGGAAATATGTGTGTATAAAGGTATATATGCATATACATACATACACATACACACCTATGTCTACATCTATGTCTACATCCACACACATATATGTACACAAACACATACATATACATAGTGTGGCAGGGAGGGAAAGAATTCAGAACTGAATTTTTTAAGTGAAGGTTAAAAATACTTTAAAATTAAAATAGTAATCAATGACACAATCCTTAAATGTTAATATTTAGTTAATCCAATAATATGTCATTTAATAAAACCTAGAGTTGCAATCATTTTCAAAAGCAAAAAAATATATATATCTTCTATATGAGAAGCACTTGCAGATACCAATGCTATTAAGCTTTGGGAATAATATCTCAAGGGAACATGTGATCCTTGTGAACCGGTTAGAGAATGGTCCTGAGGAAAAGGAATTCAAATGGCCAGTTTGCCCCCTATTGGACAGGAGCAATGTGTAGAAGGGGCAAAGACTAAACTTTCAGCTTGATGTCAGGAAGAACTCCCTAATGTCTAAAGTCATCTAAAGGTAAAATGGTCCTCTTCAATAGGAAGTGACAAATATTCAAACTGGAGCTGGAGAACCACTTGTCAAGAAATGTGGATTCTTCTTTTTTTTCACATTTTTTCCTGCTTTTTGTAGGGCAATTGGGGTTGTGACTTGCCTGAGGTCACATGGCTAGTTGTCTTGGTTTTTTTTGAGTGTGTGTTGTGTCTGAGGCAGAATTTGAACTCAGGTCTGACTGACTCCAGGGCCAGTGCTCTATTCACTGCACTACCTAACTGCCCCCAGAAATGTGGATTCTCCTTAAGGGAGATTTTAAACTGAATGCCCTTTGAGTTCCCCTTTTCCTCTGTGACTCTGAGGTTCTATGATTCTTTAAATTAGATCAGAGACATTGACAGTAGCATTTAGCACCTGGGCAGAGGCAACATGGCACATTTATACCTGGGTTCAAATTCCAGTTTTTCTGAGTACTATATGTATGAACTTGAGCAATTCTCTTCCTCTTTATGGGCCTTAGTTTTCTCACATGTAAAATGATGGGGATGGACTACATGGAACAAGGTTCTTTCCAACTCTAAGTTTATTGGTCTATGATAGACACTATGTAGATCTAAAGTCTTTCTATATGCCCTATTTAGCCATCCATCTATCCATTCATCCAACCGTCCAAGTTAGTTTTACCTTTATTATCTCCCTGTCTCTTTCTGCTTCTTCATCTCTGCTTGTGTCTTTCTTTCTCTCTGTGTCTATGTCTGTCTCTGTGTCTGTCTCTGTGTCTGTGTCTGTCTCTCTTTTTCTCTCTGTCTCTTTCCCTTCTCTCTCCTCTAAGTTTGTGATAGTAATGGCAATTAAAGATTACCCTGTATTGGCTTGGTTTTCAAATTGATTGTGTTAAAAACCCAGAGCTTGTTAATCCCACCTGTGGGATGGACTTGTTGATGTGAAAAGAAAGTCCTGAACTGGGAGGAGCTGGTGATGTAGATTTGGAGAGACACTAGAGAGAGGCGGAAGATCTTTTTGGAAGCAGCACCTCGTGGAGACAGAGAGACTAAGAGAATTGCTGGTGGCCGCTTTGAATTGCCCTGGACTTTTGAGACCTGCCCCCTGAGCTGCCAAGGACTGAGGAGACATGGCTGTTTTGCTGGTACTTTGTCTGTATGTTTTGATGTTGTTTTGCCAGATTTGTCCACTGGTGAAAGACAGTCCTTTTGTTGAAGAAGTCCTGGAACCTGGCTGTTCACTAAGAAGCCCTAAGACTGTCCTGCAGACAGAGAGTGAATACTGTCCACTGGTGAGGGACAGTGCTGTTGTTGCAGGGGTCTGGAGACTGTCCTGCAGACAGAATGAATACTGTCCACTGGTGAAGGACAGTGCTGTTGTTGCAGGGATCTGGGAGCCTTTCTGTTGGTTCAGAAGCCCTGAAGAAGGATTTTCTTGTTGTATGTTTACAGAAATCCTGGGAGAGGGCTTTGCTAATGTGTTCAGGGGTTCTAGGACTGTTCTACAGACAGAGGATGAATTCATGAAGGGACTGGCAATGTATCTTATGGCCTTGGTAAGCCTTGTCTCCCCAGGAACTAAGATTCCTGAGAACTTGCCTCGTGTCAAGATGAAGAAAAGACCTCCATTTGGGTATTAAGTGCTTTGTTTATATTACATTATGGCATAGTCTGCAAGGAGTACAAAGCATAGTGCCTCTATTTGTTCCAGGATCCATGGCCATTTAGATAATGTAATGTAATACCAAGCAAAGGCAACTTCCCAGGTTCAAAATACCAGCATGGGTGCTCTCTATTTTATTCAGTAACAAACCAAGAACAGAGAAGATCAAAACATGACATCATTCAAAATACAGCATTTACTAAGTGTGATTAAATAATCTCCAAGTACTACCCCACCCCAGGATCTTCCAATCATTCAATCAATTACAAAGTCCCTGTTTTAAATACTACTCCACCCCTAGGCTATACCTTCATTTGGTCCACCACAAAACCCCTCTTCTCAAATGGAGATTAGTTTCCAAACATAGGTAAAGTACCTTCATTTGTCAATCACAGAGCACAATAAGGTCAAAAGTTTCCCACCACTGGATCACAATTCAATCTACCCCAGAGTTACATCAAGTTTAAACACAGCACTTAATACCCAAATGGAGGTCTTTTCTTCATCTTGACATGAGGCAAGTTCTCAGCAATCTTAGTTCCTGGGGAGACAAGGCTTAGCAAGGCCATAAGATACATTGCCAGTCCCTTCATGAATTCATCCTCTGTCTGTAGAACAGTCCTAGAACCCCTGAACACATTAGCAAAGCCCTCTCCCAGGATTTCTGTAAACATACAACAAGAAAATCCTTCTTCAGGGCTTCTGAACCAACAGAAAGGCTCCCAGACCCCTGCAACAACAGCACTGTCCCTCACCAGTGGACAGTATTCACTCTCTGTCTGCAGGACAGTCTTAGGGCTTCTTAGTGAACAGCCAGGTTCCAGGACTTCTTCAACAAAAGGACTGTCTTTCACCAGTGGACAAATCTGGCAAAACAACATCAAAACATACAGACAAAGTACCAGCAAAACAGCCATGTCTCCTCAGTCCTTGGCAGCTCAGGGGGCAGGTCTCAAAAGTCCAGGGCAATTCAAAGCGGCCACCAGCAATTCTCTTAGTCTCTCTGTCTCCACGAGGTGCTGCTTCCAAAAAGATCTTCCGCCTCTCTCTAGTGTCTCTCCAAATCTACATCACCAGCTCCTCCCAGTTCAGGACTTTCTTTTCACATCAACAAGTCCATCCCACAGGTGGGATTAACAAGCTCTGGGTTTTAACACAATCATTTTGAAAACCAAGCCAATACAGGGGAATCTTTAATTGCCATTACTATCACAAAGTTAAGAAAGTGTTAGTCATTGGTGATTCTGTGGAGAATATAAAGTGTCATTTCACTATAAACTATAAATGAACAAACATTTATAAAACACTGTTCCTGGAAAATATATGTATGAGTATGTAATAAACATATATATGTATATATCTGTGTGTGCATATGTTTCTTTCTGTGTATATAATTTTGAAGGGAGGAACAAGCAAGGGGTGGGACATCTAGAAGCCCCTAATATATAAAGTTTTACTTTACCTGAGCTGTTAAGGCAAGTTTGAACAGAAACCAGAGTTGTTATAGGAACTGATATAGGGTGGCAGTGAGTAAAGCGCTGGCCCCCGAGTCAGGAGGACCTGAGTTTGATTCCAGCCTCAGACACTTAAAACCCCCCCAAAAAAAACCTAGCCATGTAACCTCGGGCAAGTTATTTAACCCCAACTTCCCTCCAAAAAGGAAAAAAAAAGGACTGATAATGATATAAATATATATATATATATACATATATATATATATATATATATATGACTGTGGTAAAGTGTTCTGAATTCCAGTCACAAAACTCTTAATACGATTTCAGAGGCAATAGGGAGTGTAAAGCCAAGAATAAGCAGCTTTCCAGAGGACTGCTTCTGTGAACACTTTTCAAGGTTCTGATTACACAGTATAGTGAACTCTCTATTTATTCAGTAACAAACTAAGACAAAACATTCACAGAAATCAAAGTATAGCATTCACAAGGTTAAGGCATAACAACCTATCATTAAAATGGCCACATAGTTTTCAACAAATTGGTCACAGTAGTTTTAAGCAAAAGATAACATTCATTTAGTAAGTCCTTATTTCAATCATTCTTAAGGAGGCAAGCCTCCTTAATTGACACAAAGTACAAAGGTCAAAGTTCTCCACCCCCTAGGTCACATTGTCTTAATCTCTTCAATCAAAAAGTCCCTTTTCTTCTTAATTGCAGAAGTCCTTAACTCAATCATCTAAATATAAAAGTCAGAGTTCTCTACCCCTAGGCCACAGTAAGTCATGACTTTCTCAGTTTGCATTAAATATCCAAGGAGAGGTCTTTTCATCTTGACTCAAGAAAGGCTCTCAGCTTCCATGGTTACTGTTCCATGGTCCCAGATCCTGCTCAAATCTATCCAACTACCACCTGTGTTCAAAGGCAGACAGCTCTCAGTTCTTTGTCCAGCTGCTTGTGCAGTTCCTGTTCCATATTGAAGCTCACAGTCTCTGGTCGACCTCAAGTCCTTCACAGTTTCTGTTCCTGGGAAGGCAAAGCTTAACAAAGCCACAATAACATTCATTAACATTGCCAGCATCCTCATCAATTCACTTACTACCTGTGAAATCAACATAGACCCAACAACAAGGTCTGAGGAATCAACACAAATCATCAGTATAGTCCCTGGACCTCTGAAAATATCAGCAAGACCAACCTCCAGGATTTCTGTAAACATACAACAAGAAAATCCTCTTTCCTGCCTTCTGAACCAACAGCAAGGTACCAGGGCTTCTATAACAACAGCAACGTCCTCTATCAGCAGATGAATCTGACAAAGTAATATCAAAACAGACAGACAAAATACTGGCACCACAGCCATGCCTCCTTCTAGTTCTCCTCTCTTCTCATTTCTCAGTTCTACTCAATTCTCAGTTCAGTTCTCAGTTCTCTTCTCTCTCTCCAGCAGCCCAGCCTCCAGAAGCTTCCTCCCAGCAGTTCTGGCTCTCTAGCTTAGGCTTTTCTTTATATAAGCTATTAACTTCTCCCTATCCTGCCCCTTCCTGTTAAAGTCAGTAAGTTCATCCCACTATGGGATTCACAAGCTCTGGGTCTTAATACTTGACACAATCATGAACTTGGAATAAGGTGCTAAGTACCTGTCTGATTGCAAATACAAGGGGCAGGGAAGATCTTCAAATTCCCATTACCTTTACAGGGAGCCAGTGAAGCTTATTGATCAGGGAAGTACCATGGATTGTCCTGTGCTCTAGAAATTATACTGGATATTGTTGCTATTAATATGACCCCTGTTAATTCTTCTAGCATTAATAACTTCTCAATAAAGGCTCTAAGAACACACTCTTAAATGGGTATGTCAGACACATGGTCTCATACCATTTGGCAAAGTAATGAAGCAAAGAGAAGTTGGGGTGAAGGAATGGATTACCCTGTTTGATTTTGACTCCACCCTCCGCTCCCAGGAATAATGTATCAACAGGAAATTCATCATCCCAGAGATGGCTTCAGTGTTGGTGCGGACACCTCCTCAACACCCTACTTGTGGTGTTTCCTATTGTCACCAGAGACAAACACAACATGTTCTTTGGCATTCAAAGTTCTTCACAACTTAGCTTTCTCTCACCTTTCCAGTCTTCTTGTACCTTCCTCTCCAACAAGTACTGTTCAATCCAGTGATACTCACTGACTGTTGTGATAAGAAGACTCTCCATCTCTCAGCTGCAGACATTTGCTCTCCATCCGTCCATGTCAAGAATGCTCTTCCTTCTCCACTCTAACTAGTGACCACCCTGCTTTATGTGGAGGGACTATATTTTCTTCCTTTTGTATCCCCAGTGCTTAACACAGTGCCTGACACATAATAGGTTCTTCATAAATGTTGATTGAATGTCTTTGCTCCTCTAATTGGAGGATTGGAGGGGAGAACAAAAACCTCCTCTCATATCAGTCCTTCAAAGAGGGCTAAAGGTCAGTGTGATGCTCATTTCCTTCCAGCCGCTCAGCTTAGTTTTGCCTACGCTATCATCATTCAATCTTCCATCTCCAACACCTGATTTTCAGCTTCTTGTTTTTCTGTTTATTTCCCTACCCCATTAGACTATAAGCTCCTTGAGGGCAAGGATGTATTTCTTTTTCTTATGTGTATACCCAGTGATTAGTACAGTGTCTGGCACATAATAGATGCTTAATAAATGTTTATTAAATTGTATCATATTATATTAACACTTCTTTGTCTCTGTTTCTGTGTATGTGTCTGTTTGTGTATATGTCTCCTTCCCTCTCCCTCTCCCTCTCCCTCTCCGTCTCAGTTTTGGTTTGTCTGTTTCTGTCTCTATAAATGTTTATTGAATTATATCATATTATACTTAACTTCTCTCTACTTCTGTCTCTATGTATCTCTCTCTCTCTCTCCTTCCCTTTCCCTCTCCTTCTCTCTTTCTTTGTTTATTTCTATCTCTTTCTCTGTCTCTATCTCTGTGTATCTCTCTCTCTCTCTCTCTCTCTCTCTCTCTCTCTCTCTCTCTCTCTCTCTCTCTCTCTTTCTCTCTCTCTCCATCTTTCTCTTTTTCCCTTTCAAATGGTTCTTTTTTACAAAAAGGATAGCTAATCACCATAACTAGCTCTCCTGGCACCATTTCACACAACACAGCCATTGCCACTGATGTACTATGCTTCTGTATCAGGCACTGACTTATTCCATGGCCCATAAATGTAGCATGAATCTGGCTGTCATAACAGCCTCATCAATGCACAAGCACCAAGCACTCAGGATTCGTTTATGATCATTCTAATGCATAAACAAGACTGAAACACCGGCTCACACCCAAGAACCATAATCATTGCTAAGAAATCATTCTTGTAAGAGATTTGGCATTAGATCTATTTGCCTTTTCCTAATGTTTTCCCCTTCCTGCCTCAAATGATTATTCTATACTGTAAAAAAATGTCTTTCAATAAAATTTGGATAATTTGTCCATTCCCAAAAGCTATTTTGACATGTTTTTTTTTCCCTCTTTAGCCTGGCATTTTAGGTTTTCCTCATTCTGCTTCTGGCATGCCTCCCCAGGTTTATCTCTCCCTCCCTTCCCTTCCCATTCTCCCTACCATATCCATATCCCACTCTCCCTTCCCTATCTGTGTTGTCTTTCTGAATGAGGTAGCCAAGGGGAGGGCTAGTATGCTCCTGGTGATCAAATATATGACTTAGAATCAGGAAGGCTTGACTTCAAATTCCACCTCTACTACATACTACTCATGTGAATCCAGTCAAGTTAATTCACTCTTAGTGCCTTGGTTTTCTCATCTGTAAAATAAGAGATTTGGATTGAATATTCTCTAAATTTATGCCACCATGTTTCAATTTTATCCTTTGCAAAGTGTGGACAATAATTCTTGTCCTATGTCCTATTCAATGTTGCATAAGGAAAATGAATGGTAAATCTTGCCCAATTATAAAAGTAGAGTTGAATAATGGCTTAGTTGGACTGGATGACTTCCAAGGTCCTTTCTACTTCCAGATCCTAACATCCTATTTATATCATTGTTAACTACGTGGTGGGGATTGGTGAAGGCAATAACCTTTATTAGAAATGAGGGGGAATTCCTATCTACCTAAGTATTTGTACCTATGTTAGAGGATTATTGAGACAGCTAGGAAGTCCAGTGGATGGAGCATTGAGCCTGGAATCAGGAAGACCTGAGTTCAAATCCAGACTTAGACTCCCATTAGCTGTGTGATCCTGGACAAGTTACTTAACCCTGTTTGCCTAATCCACTGGAGAAGGAAATGGCAACCCACTCTGATATCTTGTCAAAAAACCCTATCTGGGATTTTCCCCAAGATGGTGCTGAAGAAGAAGAAAGAAGTCATTCTCCCCCCAACACAGAAGCCAAGTCCAAGGCCTTGAAGGCCAAGAAGGAGGTGCTGAAGGGTGTCCATCATCACAAAAAGAAGAAGCTTCAAAAGTCCCCCATCTTATGGTGACCCAAGACACTAAGACTTGGAAGGCAGCCCAAATATCCTCAGAAAAGTATCCCTGGAGAAATAAGCTTGATCACTCTGCCCTCATTACTTTTCCCTTGACCAATGAGTCTGCCATGAGGAAGACTAAGAACAAGAACACTGTCTTCATTGGGGGCATCAAGGCCAACAAGCATCAGAGCACGCAGGCCATGAAGAAAGTGCAGTACATCAATGTAGCCAATCCCAATGTACCCAACGTGCTAATCCAACCTGATGGAGAGAAGAAGGTATGTGTCCAACCTGCTCCAGATGACAATGCTTTAGATGTTGACAACACAATTGGAATCATCTAACCTTGGTCCAGCTGTCCCACTCCACCTACAATAAAAAGTTTTCCAGTAAAATAAAGAAATTTTCCAGTAAAAAAAAAGAAAAAAATCCTATCTGGACTCACAAAGAATCAAACATAAATGAACAAAAACAACACAAACAGCAAGGACCACGAATTTAAGGCTAGAAATGACCTCAGAGGTTGTATTAAGCCCAATACCAACCATTGCACAGATAAAGAAACCAAGGTCTATTAAAGTTATGTGGATCCCTCAAGGTTATCTAATGATTATGCAGCAGAACCATACTTTTGCATCCAGGAAATGTAAACATTTGGACACTAAATCCAGCGTGTTCCTTATAGCACATAGAGCAGAACTTTCTAATGATGAGAGCTATCTAATAAATAAAGGGTTCTCTAAGATGGTAGATTATTCAAGGTCTTCTGTAACAGGAGAGGGGAGAGGTTGATGTGCCACCAAAGAAGGGGAAGGAGACTCAAGCTTCAGGTAGGAGTTTTGCTCAATCAATGCATAGAGCACTGAAACTTTGAGTCAGAAGCACCTGAGTTTAAATCCAGCCTCAGATACTTACTGACTGTGTGACTCTGGCACAAGACACTTAACCCCAATCGCCAAAAGAGAGAGACAGAGACAGATTTACTTAATCAGCTGCCAGGTTCCTTCCAAGTACATACTTGGAATTTGCATTTATCTGTGATGGGCATACATTCTCTAGATTCATCTCGATCCTATCTTCCCAGAAAGCCAGGGTGAAAACATACAGTAGATTACTTTTTCCCAATCAGTTTAAGAAAGAAATATCCCCCCCCCACCCCGATTTCTTGGAACATCTTCTCCTTTGAATGCGTAACACTGAAAGGAGAGACAGGTGATACCTATGTGCTCGTGCTACAAATTCATAATCAAGTAGGATTCTTCTCATAAAAATTGAATGCGATATCCACCTACCCCACCTCTCTGATATACCATCAAAATTTAGTTAACTACTCCTATATTGCTCAGGAATGCAGAGAAGTGACTGAAGGAGGTATGGTATAGTCAGAAGGATTAGATATTTGAATTGAGAGGACCTGTGTTTGAAACTTGTCTCTGTGGCTTAATATCTGTTTAACCTTGGACAAGACAGTCAGCCCTTCTGGGCCCCTCTCTTCCTTCATCTGGAAAATGAAGGGGCAGACCAGATAGCTAATCCAGTCCCTTTCAGCTCAAGAGAGATATTTGTTTTTATTTAACAGTTATTCCCCTAAGTAGAAGAAAATTAAAGTTACCCACTTAAGTTTCATTCAATTTGTTCCATATTTCTGAAGCATTTGTGTGTGAAACACCATTCTGGGCACTGAGGAACCAATATAAAGTTTTGATGAGAAACAATCCCTCTCCTTATGGAATGTATGATATGCATTAAAGTTAGGGCAGGGAAAGGGGATGGAAAATACACTACACTCAATCCTAGACTTTCATGAGGTAAAGTTCCTAGAAAATGTGTAAAAGCCAAAAAAAAAAATGAGTGTTGATACATTGAACTTATAGGAAATAGGGGGTTAGGTTCCTGTGACCACCAAAAGTGAATCTTTCACTACAGAGTGCTGAAAATATACTTTTCTGCAAATGATTCTTTATAACAAAACATTAATTCTGATAATATGCACTTTTCCCAGCACAGTAACCATGAAACAACCTATAAAACGCAGAGGAGAGAAGAGGCAATGTCTGATGGGCCGAGAAAGGTCAAGGGCAAGGATTTCAGAAGAGTCCCAAGGAAAAAGAGGGAAAGGGGAACCTTCCATCTCTAATCTCTTTCAGTTCCTTGGGTGAATTTTTCCCCAAAGAAAATCACATGCCTCGGAGTGTTTGCTAGCAACTTTTCCAGTTTTTCAATTTCCACATCAAATACTTGAAACGTTATTCAACACTTTCTGGAGTGAATTGAAGAACTCTTTTTACGAATACTTTCCCTTTTTTTATGACTGGCTATAAACTTGCCCACAGTGGGCCTCTCTTTTTTTTCCCTCTACTGTGCATAGTGTGAATGTTTAAGGTTGACAACACAAAAGTGGAAATCAGACTGCTAATAAAGTTATAGGAATACTTTAAGCTGGAAAATTCAACTCAGATGTTGACTGTCTGTCCAAGTCCTTTATTAAGCACTAAAGGACTGTGATGTGCTGGAAAGCTCAATTTGGAGAGTCTTGGCAGAGTGGGTAGACTTTCACATATGATACCAGGGAAGCCATGATTTTGTATATGGTGCCTGGAAATTATTAGCAGTGTGATCTTAAATTTGAGGGGTCTCTTTTACTCATCTGTAAGATGGAGATAATAACACCTTGCTTCATAAAAGCTTCTGTGAGGATCAAAGGAGATAATTTCTTTTTTCCAATTATTTATTTATTTTTAGTTTTCAACATTCATTTCCAGAAGATTTTGAGTTATAATTTTTTCTCCCCATCTTTCCCTTATCCCCACCCCAAAATAGTTATCCTACTCAGTACCCCTTCCCCCAGTCTGTTCTCTCTTATATCGTCTCCCATCCCCCCCACAACTTTCTAGTAGGGCAAGATGGAGTTCTATCCCACAGTGCCTGTGTCTCTTATTTCCCAGTTGCATGTAAAAATACAATGTTTTAACATTTGTTTTTGAAACTGAGTTTCATAGTCTTTCCTTGCTTCACCCAAAAGGAGATAATTTCTATGTAATATTTTACACACCCTACAAACTCTCTGTAAATATTTTTCTTCTTCTTCCAGGATTATATAGACATTTTCAGGTCATGGATTCCTCCCATCTCCCCATTCTATGTGCCTCTAGCACATAACAAGACCGGTACATAGAAGTGGTTTAATATATTCTTTGAATTGAAGAGCAAGACTATAGTACAGTGGGGGTAGGGGTGGGAATAAGGTTCTGAAGAAAGAATAAGTGGCCACCTATAGCTTTTACTTCTTGGGGAAAACACTTCCCACTGCTGTGACTTGGTGACTTCATCTTCACAAATGAAAAAGATGCTCTCAGAAGTTGATGTCATCTCTGCATCTCTGGTCCTGTAAGCTGTATGGAATTGAATTGAATTCAGATTGGACATGGAATCAGAACATTCTAGCCTCGTCTCTGGTGTTTGTTGATTGGGTGATTCTGGGTCTTATCTATTATATGGACCTGATGACATCTGCCCCACAGGGCATACCAGACCATGAGGAACAAGGTGGTTTTGTCAACTATAGAGTTTTATAATAAAATGAGCTGTTATTAAAATTCCATGTCAGAGACTGAGATAAGGACAAGGGAAGGCTGCAGAAGTTCTCCGAGAATCCAAGAATCTGAAGGATTCTGGGTACAATTCTAGGAAACTTGACAGGCTTCTGAGAGGAAGCAACCCTTGAGCTCGGCCTTAAAAGAGGAGGGAGAAAACATTCTGGTTACTTGTGGAGAAAACATGAATTCTGGGACACTAAAAGTCTGCCTTTTGACTCTTTTGGAGGTCAGAGAAAAGACATTTGGAAGGTGGGCCAGATGGCATCTGCTTTCTAGGCAAAGCTCTTTCTCTTGGAGAAGGCTCTCTGTCTTAATGTTGCCACCTTTGGGCCTCATTAAAGATTTCAGGCAAAAACTAAGAACATTAAGGCACCTTTATGATGAGCTGGGGCATTCATCTGTGAGGCACTCTGTCTGTGATTCATTTTGTCAGCTGTAATTTATAGAGAATTTACATCCCTTGACAGCACATCAAAAGGAACTTTTCATGGAAAAGCTTTCAAATTCAGTATATGAAAGTTTGTCTTTTAAAACATTATTTTGGGAGTTTAAAAGTTCTACTAATTATATAATAACCCCCAATTTTTAAAATAAAATGAATAGAAACAGTCTTTCACTCAGTCTGTGTAGAAAGAGATTTGCCCAAACAGCTGAAGGTGGGGAGAGTATTTAGAAGGAAACAAGCAAGGTGCCTTCCCATTTTGTGTCTAGGAAGCGGGGCGATGTTTCACAGCCATGAAAAGCGTAGTCTTGATCAAAGAACCATATTTGAGTTGTTCTCCTTGTCCAAATTAATGACCTCCTCTGTCAGCCTCTGTTTCTTCTCTCAACCATCAGAAAATGCAGTGTTTGGATCTGGTCATGTTTTATCCATCTCTGATTTTCTATATTGCATAAGGTCTGGAATACTTTGCTTTCTCTCCTAGGTTCCTCTTAGTTCTGACATTCTCTTTTCTAGTTTTTTTTTCCAGTTTAGAAATGATTTTGTTCTAAGGTCCCTTCTAGCTCTGGTAGTTTCTTATATAAGGGTCCCCCTAGCTCTGACCTTTTCCCCTTCCATGTCCTCAGATTCTCCCATTGTAGTTATACCATTCTGCGTTGAGATCTCACTCAGCTTTGACACCCTCTGTTCTATGTTCCTTCCCAGTTCAGATACTCTGAGATTTTCTGAGCACACCAGCAGTTTACAAATAGGCTTAGGTTAGCTCTAAGATCCTTCCTGCTCCAAATTCTCTGATTTTCTACTTCTAAATAGCCAGCCAAATCAGACCAGAGAGTGACACAGACATGGAGACAGACTGGGGGGATAGCTGAAGGAGGAGAGGACACCATGGTCATGTTTCACTTCACCCCTATAAGCTATGCCACAGTTGGCTCGTCTGAAAATGTCAAAAAGACAATTTCCTTTCTGGAATTGAAGTGTTTTGCGATTCTGGAGTGGAACATTTGGCAGTGCCTCTCAGGGATAACTTTTGGGGAAAATATTGTCTGTGCTATTAACAAGCACCAAGTAGTCTTTGCTCTGTTCACACTAATAGACTGACATGCCAACCAACCCACATGAAGTCCATGGCCAAGGCAACGGTCCCAGTCAGAAATGCACCATTTCTGCCTTTTGGATGGATGAACATAGTTAGAAATAATGGACTCTCCTCGCGAATCCAGATGGAGCAGGGTTATTTTTTATAACATAATAAAGCGTACCTTTCAGTATCACAGTGGATGCTCATATCCCCAGTGTCATAGCAGTAACAGTCTACATTTTGCTAGTTTTGCTCTGTTACTAAGCCCTGGGCATTCTCTCTCATTTGCTCCCTACTCAAGTCCATTTGTTTTCAACAGCACACAGAATCTTTTGGCTTCTTTCACTGGTTTAAAAAGAAGAATAAAGAAACAAAAAATATGTCCTAGTGGGATAGGATGACTTGCCTGACATCCCACAGTTTAGGGAAATGTCAAAATATCAATCTGTTTCCCATGTCTCTCTAGAATTAGATACATCATACTGTAGAGGAGGAGAGTAACTGACCCTAGGACATATTGGGATTTACTGGAAGACTTGGAACTTGCATTCCCGACTGTGGTTCCCTATTAACAGAAATATGGCCAAGCCCACTCTGATTGTCTTCTTTTATCATCTAGCATATCTAATTGTGGGTCAAAAGTTCTAAACATTTAGACAAGTTATTAATATTTTGATTACTCAACTTCAATATAACTTTTTTTTCCCTTTGAAATCCTGTGTATCTAATTTTATGCTTTGAAAAAAAATTTTTTTTTTTCTGAAAAGAGGTCCATAGGCTTCACGAGACTTTCAAAGGAGTCAGACATGACAGTTACAGAAACAGACACAGGCACCACACACACACACACACACACACTCATGGGAAGAACCTCTGTTTTAGAATAACAGCAAAAACTACTTTGATTCTTCAGCACATCTATGGATAGCATCCTTCCTTATTGGTACTTCCTAGCAACTGGAGAAGCAGAGGATAGAGCACTGGGCCTGGAATCAGGAAGAATTTCAAAAAACTCCAGCCTCAGACACTTATTAGCTATGTGACCCTGGATAAATCACTTAACCTCTATTTGTCTCATCTTTTTGCCTCATCATGTCATCATGTTTCCTCATCTATAGAGTAGGTATAATACTAGAAACTTCCCTCTAGCTTTCTGTGACGACCAAATAATATCATACTTCTTTGTAAAATATTTAGCACAATGCTTGGCACATAGTACACACTATACATACACACACACACACACACACACACACATATATATATATACACATACACATAGATATAAATATAGATAGTTATATATATATATATGAGAGAGAGTGAGATATAAGCTTATCATCTTCATCACCATTATTGATGTTGCTATTCAAGGCTGCCCATTTGAGCCCATCCTCAGTGAAAATCCTGGAACAAACATTGTAATCTGGTACTCACCATACCTCTGCTCAGTTATGGCTCATGAGAGCAGGGTCTGCACCCCAAGCACTGAGCATAGTCCCTAGCATTGAGTAGGTGCTTGATCGAGACCTGTTCAGTTAGATAGGATGAGGTAGCTCAATGCTTAATTAGTAAGTGCTGTTCAAAGCACCTACTAAGTTCCAAAGTGGCATGATAGGTACTGGGGATGCAAATACAAAGAACGTTCTAAACTCCAGCAATGAATTCAGAAACTGAGGCTTCTGGAAAGTAAGGTGCTCTCTCCATAAAGAATCCAACAGAAAGGAAGGGGAGAGTTAATTCCTAATAAAAATGTGTGGGGAAACTCTCACTGAATTTTCCATCAAGGTACCTGGGCTGCATACTGATACACTTGGAGCTGGCGCATCTGCTATGCTGTGTCTAGCAGGAGAATTAAGTCTTCAATGACAAGAAAATAGGCTAATACCCTCGATTTCCCCTGGCTCGTCTTAACCTTATTTGAGAGCATATTTGCATCTTCTTTTTATAGCAACACTAGAATAGACTTACCTGGAAGAAGGAAGAGAAAGAAGGCAATTTTAAGGTAAAAATGCAAGTCACATAGTCCCCGACTGGGAAGATGCAGAAGGGTTGAGGTTAGTGGAGAGGTTGGGGCAGATTCTGGTTTAGGAACTAAACTTCATCTCCTGCTCTGGGTCCAGAAGATCAGAATTTGGAGGCCGGTTTTAGTCAAAAGGCAAACAGGCAGCATTCTGAGCTTTAAAGATCTTACTTGCTTTTTGGATGGTAGATTTTCCCACTCTTCTTCCCCTGAAAAGCAATGCCAGATTTAAGAGAGGAGGAAGTCTTTGCGCACTCACCCAACACTAGACCAAGATGACCTGGGTTTTGGTCTGGACTCTGGGAGTAGTGGGAAGAAGTGGCTGATCTAGCTCTTTAACATTTATGAAATGCTAGTTACATAGCCTTAGGTATGCAACTCTGCTGCTCTTTTGCCTCAGTTTCCTCATTTGTGAAGTGGACAGTGATGATTCCTGTCTTGCCTGGTTACTTAAAAGTTAAATTCATTCCTGCATTCATGTATTCAACTGTCAATTTAGTAAGCATCGTTAAGGTTTTGGGGGATAAAAGAACTATCACCATGTTGTCAAAGGAAAGAGACAATGTTAAGATAAGGAGGGATACCAAGAATGATTATGAACCTAGCAATAATGACAAAGTCCTGAAGCATGTGATCAGTACCGTGACGGAGTCCCAGTGTGAAAACTCCCTCTATTGATGAAGATGAGCACGTTGTCTCTAAGTTGCCTTCTCAAAGAGATGGCTGGGGGACCTAAAACTGAAGTGATTTAGTCTTGGTCACATAAAAATGTTGCATTGGCTAGAGTCAGGACTTCACAATAGAATCATATAACGTCATGATCAGCATCCATTTAGTCCAACCCATACCTGAAAGAAATCTTCTCTATAATACTGGATTTTGAACCCTAGTATTCCTGACTGCCAATCCACCTTTCTGTCCAACTCTAACACTCTACGTGTTATTATTAGTTCTAAATTTCTGGCCTTGGAAGAGGAGGTGGGGAGGTTTCAAAAATTTAACTCAAGAACTGTGTTAGGTCTTAGAACCTAGAATGTTAGATCTGGGAAGGACTTTAAAAGATAGAATACCAGAATTGGGAGGCAGTTAAAACAAGTTATCAGCACTGGAAGTGATCTTAGAAAGTAGAATGTGAGAACAGTGAGGTTACTTAGAATAGCCATTATCAAAATTAGAAAGACCCTTTAACAAAGAACTGAGAATGTCAGGACTACAAAAGAACTTGGAGCATAGAATGTCAGAGCTGGAAAGACATTTAGGTCCATTCCACATGGAAGGACAGAGCTTGGAGTGACTAATCTAACTAATTCATTGGATTTGTTTTGATTATGCCCCCTCTGACACATATCTTGGGAAACAGCTAAGATTTATCCAGTCACATTTGATGATGCTCACAAATCTTAATTATAATATTTTCATTGTGCTTTTGATTATTAAACCTCATGTAGGGAAGGCAGAATTCCCAAGTCATTGGTTCTCCTGAAAACCATGATGGTGCTGGAAATCACTGCTTCTTTCTCAGAAACACTTCTAATGAGACCTCATTGTTTTATACAGTGATTTTAGATGAATTATGCCTGGGTCATACAATCTAGCCTGTGTCTCCAGGGGAGAATGAGTTCCTTGGACCTTGGAAGGAGTCCATTCATCTATCCTTGCTATGAAGGCTGAAGGTAGAAAAGTTCCCATCACATTTCCATCAGTGCAGGTAAATAGCACAGAAGGTAGAGGATGGACCCTAGGTCACAAGGGCAATGGGTGACCAGAGTTTTCTGACACTGTACCAGCCTCCCAGCTACTGAGAGCATAGGGCCATGTAATGAGAACTCTT
>NW_027186374.1:1166905-1171905 GCF_028583685.1 Petaurus breviceps papuanus | reverse complement strand
ACAGGTTTTTAGATGCTTAAAATAAAATATACAGGATGAAAATTATTTAAGTCAATCAACTGACTTTATTCAGCTCCTACTATCTACCAAGTAAAATGTAAAAAAGAAAAAGTTCATCAGCCCCTGGCTGAGTCACTCATGTAGCCCTACTCCTTTATTTGCCAGATGAAGAAATGGAGAAAGGGAAGGGACATGTACAAGATCCCACAGTTCATTGAGTCATGGAATTATAGAGCAGGGAAACATCCTTAGCAGTCATCAATCTAGTCCAATTGAAACAATAAAAAATTCCCACTATAACGTTCTTGACAAGTTGTCTAGCCTCTAGCTGAAGACCTTTAAGGATGAGGAACCTATCACCTTTCTAGGCAGCCCTAATTTTGATTATTTTTCTTTCCCAATTTTGGGGGTAGAGGTAGGTAGGTTGTTCAGTGGATAGAGCACCACATTAGAGTCAGGAAGACTCATGTTCTTTAGTTCAAATCTGGCCTCAGACACTTATTAGTTGTATGACTACGGACAAATCATTTAATCCTGTTTGCCTCTGTTACCTCATCTGTAAAATGAGCTGGAGAAGGAAATGCAAAACCATTCTAGTATCTCTGCCATGAAAACCCTAAATGTGGTCACAAAGGGTCAGAAATTACTGAAACAATTAAACAATAGATCCAATTATGGTCCACCCCTATTATTCAGATTTATTTTTCCTGGACAACAAAATTAAACTTGCATTTTTGCAACTTCCAGATATTTCTGTTGGTTCTGCCTTACAGGGCCAAAAAAAAAACAAATATCTGCCACTTGGTAGCCTTTCAGATATCTGGACATAGACATCATGTATTCCCAGGAATCTTCTTTGTCAAAGCTAAATACTCCCAAGTCCTTCAGCCCGATCAAATGTGGCATGAACTTTAACCTCTTCCTTATCACAAGTGTCATTCTCTGGACACTCTCCAGTTTTATCAAGAACCAAGTGCAAGTATTCTCTAACCAGGACAGAGGACAGGTATAGGAAACAGAGCCAGGAATCACACTGAAGTCACTTGACCCCAAATCCAGTGTCCTTTCTTCTCTGTCCTTTTCTTCCCTATATTTGGATAATTTCTGGCATAATGTGTTTCATTTCAATACAATTTATTCTTATGCCTGCAGCAATTTCCACATGCTTTGATACAGCTAGAAACATTTGAAAGAACTACCTGAGAAAAAGGTGAATCTAAACCTGGGGAATCCAAATTAGCCCAAGTAACTTTTTATGGCCCTGTACCATCCAAATGTGCACCACTAGACTCCATTAGAGTTGATCATTGATAAGCCGCTGAGGTCTTGATGAGTAATCAGGAATTCCGAAGATCTGCCAGCAGACTCTCTGAGCATTAATTTATTTACAACATGAATAATTTAATATCCATCTCAGATTTAATTACAAGCCATGGTCAATTAACTAATTTAGTAACAATGTGTAAATAATGGGTAATTTCAATGCACTTGAAACTGTAAATGTCCCTGTAATCCCAAAAGGAATTTTAAATAACAGGGTCACTTGGATGAGTGGGGCAAGAGCCAAAAGATGGCCAGAGAGGCTGGAAGACAAGGACAAAAAGGAAGAAAATCCTGGAACCGAATGTAAAGAGGCATTGGCAAAGTCCCTAGGTCCCAAGGATGGCAGCTGCAAGGAAGGGAAGAATGTGTCAATGTGGTACAAGTCCTTGAACCCTGGTCTTCTGGAGAAGCGATGAAATTTGCAGAAATTGATGCTTAAATAACAAGGATATGGGAGATTTAATAGGCATTTGGGGTTGGTGATGAAGGGCATTCTATCCCTTGATTTTATGCACTTTTATAGACTGTTACTCCAACCTAGAATGCACACCATTATCATATCCCCCACTCCTTAAAATCTCTCTTTTGCTTCAGTGAACAATTACAGGGTCCTTTCATCCAAAGGGTCCTTTCTGCATCCAGATTACCATATATCAATTCATTCTTCAATAAAACTTTATTAAGGGCCTATGATGTGCCAGGTATTGTGCTGAGAATACAAAAAGAGAGCCCTGCACTCAAGGAACTTCCAGTCTAATGGGGGAGACAAGATGCAAACAAATACATACAAAACAAGCTATCTACAGGGTAAATAGGAGATGATTAATGGAAGCTTTGGCATGAAAGATCAAGAGGTCTGGGGGCACCTGGGCTCTGCTCGGCTTTGCCTTCCTGGCACAAGAATGCAAGGTCTGGGGGCTCCTGGACTCCACTCAACTTTGCCTTCCTGGCACAAGTAGAGAGTCAGGCGATGGCTGCCCTTGAAGTCAAGAAGACCTAATTTTAAATCCTGCATCAGATGTTCTCTAGTTACATAAAAGTATTCAAGCCTTAATTTCCTCATCTGTAAAATATGAAAGGCGCAGCCGGGTGGCACAGGGGATAAGTTAAGGGTTGGGGTGTTAGCACCCTGCAACAGTCACACACAGGTCCTGCCTCAAATGAATTTGACCCCAGCCTTCTTTCAGCCAAAGATAAGGTTTATTAGAAGATCTATAAAAATCCACCATATTGACCAGGCTCTTAAGGAATCTGAGCATTGGCCAGACTGTTAAAGAATCTGAGCACCTAAATGGAGTGAGGATGGATCTTACATACAGAAAGACTGTGGGAAGGATCTAGGCAGGGCCAAGTAATCAGAGTGACTTGGAATTGATAGAGAAGGTGTGGGAATGCCAGGGACCTGGACCACTTGGCCAGGGAGGAATGGAATCTAGATAGGATCAAGGGTGGGAAGTAGGGACAATCTGAAGGTAACAGATAAGGAAGAGCTGGAAACTGGGAGACTGGGCACAGGCTGCAATGAAAGGCCAGTTGAGAGGATTAATGAAATGGGTAGATGCCTCAGGTGAATGCCAGGGACTTGACCAAGTGGGAAAATCCAAGGAGAGTTCAGGGGAAAGTTAGTGGGGGAAGGGTTTCCAGGGCCTAAACCGCATCAGATAGAATGCCAGTGCTAGAGTCAGGAAAACATGAGTGCAAATCCGGCCTCAGACACTTATCAGTTATATAACCATGGACAAATCATGTAATCCTGTTTACCTCAGTTTCCTTTTTTCTGTCAAATGAGCTGGAGAAGGCAATGGCAAACCACTCCAATTTCTCTTCCACGAAAACCCCAAAAAGAAGTCACAAAGAATCAGACATAACTAAAATGACTAAACAACAAGAATGCAGATAATATTAGTATTTACTTCATAGCATGGTTGTGCGAATCAAGTATGATAATATAGGGAAAAGGGAAAGGTGTTTGATAAACACCTACTGTATACTAGGCAGGTCACAGTTAGTGGCAGAAACAGACTGTGAATTCAGCTCTTTCTAACTCCAAATCCACTGTACTATGCCCTGCAGCTTCCTAGCTGCTTCTAGGAACTAAGTTTCTCAAGGACACTGCAGTAGCAAGCACGCTAGTGCACCCAGGATGGCCTGTTAGCACAGGTTCTTTTTATCTCCTTTATAAAGGAAAGACAGCTTTAAAGGGGTTAACAATCCTACTTTAATTAAAAGAAAGAAGTGAGTATAGAAAATACAAGCAGAGAAATTTGCACAAAGACCAACAGACAGAACTCCAGCTGCCTGAACATAGCAATATTGCTGTACACTTTACATACATCACTGGACCGAGGCACCACAGACATCTAAACAGTGCGGGGGCTCTTAACAAACAGCTACTCAGAGTCTTAACCAGGAAATCAAAAGATCCTTCTCATGAGTGAGCCCCCAAAGGAAAATGCCAACTCAGAGTACATATACACTGCTTAGAGTCAGAAGGCATCACAACCCTCATGATTCAGTGCCTAATTGGCTTACTACCAAAAGATGCGAAAGACTTCCTACAAGCAAGTCTCCCCTAATCAAGCATCTCTTTAAGCAAGTTCCTCTCCCAGTGGGCTCTATGTAATTCAGGTGCATCACAGCTGGGCACATAAACCTATTAATGGGAGGGGAAGAGCTTCCTTAACATTGTCAAGAGATAGCCTGCATATGTGAGAGGCAGACACTGAATCAGCATCTCTGTAACTCAGAGACCAATTCCAGGTCCATCATACCATGTTGCCTTGCACATAGTAGGTTCTCTTTTTTCATTTATTGAAGTTTTGCTTGGTTTCATGCCCCTCCCAGGACACTTCTAATCTCACCACTGTATTGCTAACTCAAACCTTGACTGATATCAAGTCCTTCAAACTCCTCTCCTATTGGATTGGAGAGCTGGAGGGCAGAGTACCAAATGTCTCTCAAAGCCTTTATGGAGGGTAAAAATAGGACTTCCAGCTCACTCCACTTGGTATCTGCAGTTCTGCCTGGTTTCATCTCCAAAGAACAAGATGGCTTCCCATTGGGTAACACCTCCTATTTTTCCCCTCCCCAAAATTGAGCCATACCCTTTCCAGTCTCTTTTTCTTTGTTATCTTCCCACATTAAAGTGTCAACTTCTTGAGGACATGGACTGACTTTCTTTTTATTTGTATCCCCCTCCACCCTCCACTCAATTTAGAATATAATAATCACTTAATAAATGTTTAATTAATTGAATTGTAATAGTTAGGGCTGGATGGATTTGGTGTCAAGCCTGGCTCTGAATAGGAAAAATGTGCATCAGATTCACAGGTACAGGGACACACACACACACACACACACACACACACACACACATCTTTAATCACCCCTAGATAGATGGTATTGTTGGTGCTATTATTTAGAAAGCTGCTCAATGCCTCTAAAAATCATGTAAAAATGGGGGGAAAGGAAACTTTACCCAATGATCAGCAGATGGGTAAAATTGACAATGGGTAATTACTGTAACAGATAATTATTCCTTTAATGGAAAACTAAAACTGTCAATTTGGCAGTTCTGTTAATCCCCCAAAGGAGCTGAGGTCTTTCTTTGGGAAAAGGCCTCTGTTAAATTGTGGATCAGAGCCTTCCTTCTCCTCAGCCCAGCTGCTCTCTCTCTC
>NW_027186374.1:1152621-1166805 GCF_028583685.1 Petaurus breviceps papuanus | reverse complement strand
CTCTGTCTGTCTGTCTGTCTGTCTGTCTCTCTCTCTCTCTCTCTCTCCATTTCTGGATGTCTTTCTATCTCTTCCTCTCTCTCTTCTTCTTCTCTCTCTCTTTCTCTGTGTGTGTGTCTGTCTCTAATTCTAACTCTCTCTGCCCTATGATATGTATGATTATCTTTTTCCTGAATAGCTTATGAGGTCCATTAAGGGAGGCTTCATCTTGGGCTTTTCAGATACTACTGGGATTTGGGAGGATTGGACTCAATCTTGTTTCATTTTAGTCCCCAGAGCCTTGAGCGGACCCTGTCAGGTACTTAATAAATGTTTCTTGACTGCATACTTGATTGTCCTAATTCTGCTTGTATCCACAGGCCTAAGCATTGGGTCTTATCTATGGTAGGAAGGAAATAAAGCCAGATGAACTGAATAAATGAGAAACAAGAAACACATGTCTGGTTTGACCAGGAATGCCAATGTTTCATTATTGCCAAGATGTTGATGGAATCAGTGTAATTGGGTACGTCCCCATACACACCCAGATAGCTGATACTTAAGTCTCTTTCTAAAAAGTGATTGGGTCAGCATCGATCCTTTAAATTCAAGAAACACTTATAAAACACCTACTGTGTTCCAGGCACTGCACATATGAACACAAAAATATAAATGATAACTGCCCTTAAAGTGCGACATTTAGTTGCCCTCAAGCAGTCAGAGGGAGATATAATGGAAAAGAACCTTGGACAGCAGACTTTGATTTTTAAAATGAAAACGTCCAACCTAGCAGTCCAGGCTTATTACACAGCATGTTCCTTTTACACACTCGGTTGGAGCCAATCTCCCCCCAGATATTCTCAGGATGCTGTGTACGATCTCCCACCTCAGTGCTTTTGCACAGCCATCCCTCTGACTCCAATGCGCTTTCTCCTTACCTTTTCCTCTTAGAATCTCTAGCTTCCTTCAAAATCTTGCCCATGCAGAAGAGGAAAATGAAATCGTGTCCTTTTACAAGGTATGTCTGTGAACTTGGTACTGACTTTATAGGAGATTAGCAATACCCCTTTGAGTACTATGTTGTTAAAGGTGAAACATGACACTTGTATATGTACTAAAAATAGATCAGGAGGAAAAGAAGGGAAGGGGAAAAAGGAAAGGGAAGCTTTAATTTTTCTAATCTAATATATGAAAAGTGGAAACAAGCCTGTTAAACATTGTTTTGTACCAACATTTTGCATCAGAAACACAGACTTTTCCCAAAAAAATCTTACCATTGGTTTATCTCAATCTAACTCTCACAAGTCTTGGCCTGTTATGCTAATCACTCATTACCTCTGCTGCCACCCTTTACTGTCATTGCAAGGTGTTCTCAGTCTGAGACCTCCCTATTTTCTGATTCTATTGCACTTAGAAGGTGATGGTTTGAGATAATTCCTTTGCTCAAAGTTCTGAGGCAGGGGTGGGAAACCTGTGGCCTAAAATTTGGATTCAGCCAAAAGACCACACTTAAGGATCTGGAAGGCTACTCAGTGGTCTCAAGATCAGAGGTTCCCCACCCCTGCCTGGGAGGATCTGTGGATAGTTTTCAGAAGCATCCACAAAACTGGATGGGGAAAAATTACATCTTTATTTTCATTCCCTTTGAAAGGAAATTTGCCATTGCCTTCAATAATGACTGTAGCCAACCAAACCTGGTCCTGAGAAGGGGCATGCAGGTTTGCTAGTGGTGTCCATGTAATAATAATAAAAAAGTTCTGAACCACTCAATTAGAAGAATAGCAACTTATCACACAAAGAAAGAATCTCAAGATACTTTTATAAAATAACAAAGGATATTATTTAAAAATAGTCTGTCAGTGATCAGGAGCGTGGTGAGATGTGAATCCCTTTATAGGGGGAACTGAGGCATTAAATCAAAATTGAAACTAAGATAACTTGGTGATTGCCTTTCCTAAAAACTTTGCTTTAACATCGCTGTAGAAAAATTGAGGTCAGATATTTAATTATCATCAAATTTATTGATTCATTGCTAATGTCTGGTCATGTAGTTCAGTTCCTTTTGAAATTAATTAATTAGAATTTATCATAATATGATGCATTCCAAAAAATGCTTTCTTTAAAAAAAACTGGAATTCTCCTCTAACAAATCCAAAAGAAATGTTATTTTATTGTATAAAAAAGGGCAAAGTGTTTGGGGAGGATATTAAACCTTTTACCAATTGCATATTCATGAAAAAAGTTTCAATCATTAATATGTCCAAGAGAAATAAATTCTCAAATTGTGGGTAAGGGGGACTAGCGGGTAGACAAAGAGTTTCCAAAGATAGGACTATGGCAACAGGTGTGTCTAGCAGTCAATGGGACTGATTGAGCACTTAGCCAACTGAGGAGATCTAAAAATTCCAGCAATGTCAAATCCAGCCTCAGACACTTAACACAAAAAAACTAACTATGTCACCTTGGGCAAGTCATTTAACCCCAATTGCCCTACCTTCCCCCTCCAAAAATAAAATAAAATAAAATAAAATCCCAACAACACTGAACATCCTGTGTTTTATCCCCTGACCCCTGACCCCCAATATGCCTTGTTCTTTGTTCTAGGGATCTCCCAACTCTGCATTTCTGTGTTCTCGGGTGACTTCCATCTGTGGCATCCTAAAGTTCAGATTTCCTCAGCTCTCCCACTTTATGTTTGAAGAGCTCAGGTTCTATGATATTCTCTACCATTCAATGTTCTTATGTTCCTTTCAGTTTTGCCATTCTAGATTCTATTTTATAATGTCCCTCACATCTCACATATTCTATTCATCTAAGGGGTAGAAAGTGTCTTTCAAAACCACTAAAATCTTCTCTTGGCTATAGAAGTGCTCTAAATGGATTGACTTTAGGGTTGTTTGTTACACCCATTGGGATTGGCAGAATGAGGGTGGTGGAGGGAACACGAATTTAGGAAGTGCCTACTATGTGCCACATATTGTGCCAAGTTCTCTTTCATTCAATCCTCACAACATCTCTATGAGAGATGTTATTATTATTCTCATTTTACAATTGTTAAAACTGAGGAAGGCAGGAGTTAAATGACTTACTCAGGATCACATATCTAATGAGGGTCTGAGACAATATTTGAACTCAGGTTTTCCTGGCTGTTGGCCCAGCACTATATTCACTGTGTGATCTAGAAAAGGTAATGTGAAGTTGGGCTCTTATATACAGAAAGTTGTGGGAGGAATCTCGGGGTGGTCTAGAGGAGGAGTTTGGGGAGGGGCTTCATGAGGAGTTAATGGTGTCAATGAGTGATTAAGGTGGGAAGTTGCTGGAGGCTACCTGGAGACTACAGACAATGGTGGGCTAGGCCAGTTCAAGGGTGGGAAGTCTCATAACAGAGGTTTGGGCCCAGATACAATGTAAGGCTTATGACCTCATCCAAATGCCTCATCAAATAGGACAATTTAATCTCCTCTTCTATGAAATGGGAATAATTTTCTCTGTATCTACCTCAGGAGAGTTTTGTGAAAGTCAAATGAAAATGTGTGTGTATATGTGTGTATACACATGTATGTGTGTATGTATGTGTACATATATATATATATATACATCTATGTATATATATATGAAAAGTACTTTCCAAATATTAAGATATGTTGGTACTGTTACTTCTTGCATTATAAAAGTGAGGAAGGTGTCAAATGAGCAACTACCTTATTTAAAGCCACGCAGTGAATTAGCAGCTAAAAAGATGTTTATTAGCAGTATAAAATACAATAAGAATTACTGGTAATAAGAATGCATGGCCTTCCCAGTTCTCAGTTCTATCCAGAGTACTCAGTGAGAAGCTGGGGAAAACATTGGTAGCATTTTCAAGCCTCCAGGCGAGGCTGCACCTCCTCCGAGGATAAAAGGAGACATTTCTGAATCCCTTGTTAGAAACACGAACAGCCCATTAATTGTTTCCTGGAGTGACCCAGAATGACTAGCCAGGCAGTAATCACACAATTGGTTCTGTGCCTGGCTCTGCTGCTGCTTTGAATCTGGGTGAGTAACCTAAGCTCCTTGTGTTTCTGACTCTTAGTGACTGTTCTAGGTACACTAGAGATGAGAGATGCTCGGTGCCACTGTTAAGGATTCCATTGTCTCTCTACGTGGCAACATATTCCCCATAATAATCCATATTCATGTTTCACTTTAAATATTTTCTCCCCTCCTTTCCACTCCTGTCATCTTAACCTTGTCCTTCTCTCTACCTCCTCTAACCTCTTCCCCTATCATTTTCTTCTGATGCTCCTTGTCTCCATTCTCCCTCCCCTCCTTTTTTTCTTGCTCCAACTCTTTCTTTTCTCAATTCCACATATATTTGCTGTGCCGTTGCCCAGTAGGCACACGATTGGCCCTGGCTGAAAAAACACTCTGGAGGAACAAGCATCTTAGCCTTTCAAAGATGGAAGATGGCTTGATAAGGGAGTGTCACAATCTCATTGACAAACATCAGTGGAAGGATGTAGACTGGTTATAAAAATTAACCAATCCCATCATGCAGAATGCAGTTCTTGGAGGCATAATGGGAAGACATTAGGAAGTTCTCCCCAAAGGTAGATGTATTCAAGGGCACTTAACAGATAATCAAAAACAGACTATTGCCTGGGGGATCTCTTCTACCCAAAAGAGGATGTTAAAAGTCTTCTTCCAAAAGCTCTAGAGAGGATCATCCGGCCAAGGACATGTGCAAGCCCCACAACCAGACTAAACCTGGAAGAATTTGGGGCTTCTGAAATGCTACCTTGGTGAGGTGCAAGCTATTGTAGATGCCCTCAAGACAGAAAGCTTTGACTTAGGACACTGAGAAGGGCTGCTAGGATTTTGCATGAGTAACATCTGAGCCAAGATCATTAAGATCCAAGATTTTCTCCCTACTGTAAAAAAGACAACTATAATTCTTTGAATTGTAGACAATGTGTTAACTGTATTATTAAAGGACTGCTCACTTCTTAAAGTTCCCCCCATCCATGAATCTTTGATCTGATCTCTACTTCTAGCCTATTCACAATGCCTATTAAAGTCTTTCCCATATAATACATTCTAAATAAATAGTATTTCTCTTGAATTGGACTATGTCCTAACTCACAGAAAGATGGGGATCTATTAGGAAGGAATAAATGCCTGTGTAGATATAATTATGAGTTTTTGAAAATTTGAATCACAAGGTCACAAAATATGTATCCCTCTGTGAAGATCTTCTGTCAGTGCTGTTGTATTTAAAGGCATGGCATTATTGTACATACAGGACAGTCGGAGAGGAGGCAGGCAGTGAGAGGGGGTAGAAAGCTGAGAACCATATTAAGTTGAACAAGGCCACAGGTGTCCTGACATTTCCTTGTTCCCCAAATGCATTATCATCATCCCTTCCAAAATCTCAAATTCAATAGGTTCGTATTCTTCAATAGATGAAGGCAACTGTGAATATAGAATCATCTGGGGCAATGAGGAGAGTAATCTTATTCCCTTGCACCACAGGAAATTCACTTAGCAAGTCATACTGCTATGTGTAACTTTCATCAAGATATTTGTATTGTGTGAAAGCATAGGAAGAGGGGAGGGAATAAATAAAACATAGCACAGAGACTCCTGCATTTCAAAAAAATGTTCTACATAGGGGACAAAATATTTCAGAGAAAACGCAACTGATTCATGGTCTTCTCCCCCACCCCCACTCTCTGGAATTGGAAAAAAACGAAACACCTACCACATACCTCCGCATTTGTTTCCTTAATCTGAAATGCCTTTGTTTAGAATTTCTATGGCTTTAATTCAACATGGGAGGGAGGCCCCAAAATGTGAAGTCAGACCCTTGCATGACACTAGGAGTTCAATAGGGTAGGCAAAAAGGGATGTATCATGATACGCATTAGTGGGCAGAAAATCTATTTCTCTGAGATCACAGGTCTATGGGAAGACACAAGGTTTGAATTTGTGCCTGATTCATGGACAGTGATGGAAATCTACATCTAGGATTTTCTGCTTTGGATTAACACTGTCTGTCATATTTAGTTTAGGAAACTTTGACAATGAATCCCAGCTATGGTTTGATTTACCTTCTTCATCATCTTCATTATCATCATCATCACCTTTATCTTCATCATCAGGAGAGCAGGGGCAAGAAAGGTTGTCACTGGAGAAAGGAAGTCTTGGGATTAAGTCCCATCTCTGTTGAATACTGGCAATTTGCCTATGAATGAGTCACTCTGTCACTCAATCCCCAACCCCACACCCCCAAGCAATTCTCTTCAAATAAAAGTTGTGGTGAGTTGTTGATATGAATTAATAAAGGAGTCTTTAACACCAGGACTTCTGGTGGATAAAACACTAATTTAGACCAATAAAAGCCTCCAATTACTACTCCCCTTTATAGAGTGTTTTACAGTTTACAAAGCCCTTTCCTTAAAATAACCTAAAAATTACATAGCATAGAAGCCTCACTTTATAAATGGAAAATACTAGACTCAGAAAGCTAAAGAGCTTGACAGAGCCAGGACTCAAATACACCTTCTGAAGTCAAGGTCACCGCTCTTTCCACTGAATCTTGCTATCCTAAAGTGGGACACATACATGTCAGAATTGTCAGAATTTTTCCTTCACTGGCAAAACTCCAATTTTCTATTTTATTCACTTGTTTGATTGCCACAATATGACACAATGCCAAAAAATATTGATTAAGCTCATACTATGTTCCACATATAGTGCAAGGTATTTGGCATAAAAAGATAATAACAAAGCCAATATTTACTCTCCAGGAGATGCCTGTGCTACTGATGTCCTCGCTCCCATAGCGACTTCATCTCCAAGCTGAAAACAATGAATGCAGGCAGGAGATGTCCACAGCTGAAGTACACTTGGAAAACCAAGGAGGGTGGAAATATTTTCAGCCACCATACATTTGGAGTGATATCAGTCAGTCAACAAGCATTGATTAAGTGTCTCTTATGTGTCAGGCAAAGCACTAAACTCTGAGGACACAAAGAAATGCTATAGGAGACCAGTCCGTGCAGTTCTCTTCATGTAGTGCTTTATTTCCCACCTCAATGCTTTTGCACAACCTGTATAACCATGCTGAGAAAGTTATCCTTTATCACCTTTTCTTCCTAGAATCTCTAGCTCTTTCAAGATTAAATTCAACTACAAAAAGTCCTTTTCTGAGCCTGAAAATGGGGGGTTGGGACACTCTAAAGTCGCAATTTTTTTTTACTTTCGATACATTTTTTTCTGTACTGATCTCAATACCACTTCTTCTCCTTCCAGTGCAGTATACATTATTACCTCCTTGAGAGTAAAATTTGGTCTTTGTTTCCTGAAGTATATAGCACAGGACTTGACACAGAATAGAAGCTTAATAAATGCTGCTGGAATGAAATTGAACTGAAGTTACCAATGACATTATTGTAAAGCCTATTTGGTCAGTGGGGGTGATTAGGAAAATGCCAGTCAACAGGTAAAAGAAGTTTCTTACTACAAGCTTGAGAGACTCCCATCACAACTCTAGAGAAATCAAACACTGACACCAAATTGACAGTTTCTTTTAAAAGTGACTTCCAATAGGTCTTTCAAAGCATCTGCTTCACATCACGGTAAGACTTTTAAATCTGTGGTATGTTGAATAGTGCCATTTTTTTATTCATAGACTATCTGCATTCTCCACAGTTCAAAAAGACTATTGAATTATAGAATTGTAAGGGACCTTGGGAAATCATTTAATTCTTCCTGCTGTCTTCACAAAGGACCACCAAAGGCTATGTCTTCACACAGAACTAGGCTGACTATTTTGACAGCACTTATGAAAGTTAGTGAACTGCAAATAGTAGGGCAGACATTCAATTCAATAAATAGTGATAACAACCTACTATAAGGCCTACTATATGTAGTACCCTGAGCTCAGCTCAGTAAGTAGGGAATGATACACATGCACACACATACATACATATGTGTATATGTGTGTATACCTGTACATATATACATATGCATATATCATGCATGGATGCATGCATATATATACTTGGGGGGTGTTCAAGGCAGACTAGTGCCCCTGTTGTGGGGACTTACTGAGCTCATTCATCTTTGGTGTTTACCTGGCATCCAACTGTCACATGTGACTCCCAGAAGCTATGGAATGTCCAGTGGTCACAGCCCAGGCTCAGTAGACAGGCTAAACCAAGTTTAGGCTAAGCAATGGACCCCAAATCCACTGGTGAGTTAGCAGGATTTGTACCAAAAGCATGTGATGACTTCCTTCAGGGAATGAGCAGAGGAGAACAGGTGGATCCAACAGCCATGAAGATGGAGGAAGCAGGCACTGAGCAGCACCTAGAGCCTGGCCAGACATCAGAGATGTTAAGGTTCATGCACTGCATTCCAGGCCTTCGTCAGTCACCTTGACTTGGGTCTTGCCACTGGACTTTGATTTGTCTAGAAGAGAGAGTGAAGCTTATGATTTTGTGCAAGTCTGCCTCACCTCAATCCAATTCACATGTGAGTCAAGACATTACCCCCATGATGTCATTGGTCCTCTTAGGAAATGAACAAACAATAATGATTTTACACACACCCACACACACATATGTGTATGTATATATATATATATACACATATATGTATGCACAAGCACACACACATATATATATATAAATACATATATACAGTCACATATTTTATTGTGCATATATGTATGTGTGTGTGTGTGAAAGACAGCAGAGGCAAAATAATCCGATGGTGAGAACTTGAGTTCATAGGCTGATTCTACCACTGAGGACTTGTGTGATTTTGGCCCAGTAACTTCAGCTCTCTGGTCCTCAGTCATCACATTTGTTAATTCAAGGGGGTGGACTAGATGCATTCTCAGGTCCCTTTCAACTAGAAATCTATGATCCTATGGAACTAGGGAATAAGTCGGGGCTTCCTTGAGGTGCTGTCACTTGGACTGGACTTTAAAGGAAACAAAGTAGTCTAAGAGGCTAAGGCTCATTTTACAATGGGAAAGAGTCGATGCAAAGGTAGGCAGATAGGAGATAGAGTAGACTAGTTTGTCTGCCCTCTAGAGTGTGTGAAGACATGGACTGGCCCCAAGTTGTGAAGGGTGTCAAAATCTCAGTGAAGAGGTGGCATTTTATCCCAAAACTTCTGCTTGAGAAACTTGCTTATCACAAGCAGAACAACTCACAAATATGTGACTTTTCTTTCAATATCTAAGTCGACCCACGAATGTTCTATAGTGAGTGGATGCTCTGACAACGAAGAGTGAACTGACCCATACATTCTGTGACTCTTGTTCGTGTTTTCTCTAAAGTCTATCTTAGAAGGTGTGTCCTCTAAACTAAGGCCTTTGCTTTTGGTCATTTCATGTGCTGTGAGCACCAGAAGTGACCTAAAATGCCTGCCTGTTTGGTTGTATTCTCACCATGTTCCCAGCATGACTATGTATAGGCCCATACGTTAGGGTCCTAATATTTCCACATTGTTTTTCCCAGAAAGTGATCCCTGAAAATGTATTCTAATCTTGGTACATCGACATGTGCTCAAAGTTCCATGGTTCATCTACCATTATGATTTCTCAGATATTTTGCTGATCTATGGTCCTGTATCATCATGGGAAGAATACCAAAGTCAAAACATTTTGTGACAGAAGGAAGTTAGTTTAAAAATGCCTTATATTTAATCCAGGCCTCTTTCTTCTCCCTCTTCTTTTCTAGGTTCACCCTTTCTTCTGTCTTCAAGGTTTCTCTAAGGCTTAATTTTATCCTCATCTTTAAGAACTTGTGATTTCCTCAAGGCAGGGAACTCTCAGTGAGGAAAATGCTCCCAAACACTGAAGGTATCACGAATGATCACTCTGGTGTTAATATTCTTAGTGAACACTTTGGGGGCACTGAGCAGGGGAATAACTTATTTATCCAGGGTCATGCAGAAGGGTATATATGTATATTTTATCAGAAGTGAGACTTGAACCCAGTAACTTATGTTAGCTTTGAGTCTTCCTGGACATGTTACCAGGCTGCCTAATGTTTCTGTATCTCCAGATGTGGGGCTAGATATAAAATAAGGCTGTTAAAGGACTGGCTTAAAGAAAATTAACATCAAAATCTGAACTCTCTTCACTTCTCTGAGTTATCTTCAGGCCAGGTCAAAAGGAGGAGAGACCACTTCCCATGTTAGTCTTAAAGGTAGAAGATTCTACCTTTGGGGTAGCTATGTGGTCCAGTGAATAGAGCACTGGCCCTGAATTCAGGAGGACATGAGTTCAAATTTGGCCTCAGACACATGACACACTTACTAACTGTGTGATCTTGAGCAAGTCATTTAACCCCAATTGCCTTCCCTTCCCCCCTCAAAAAAAAAAATGAAATACGGTACCTTCCTATGCCTATCCCTCAACTACACTGCCTCCCTAATCATGGTAATGACTTTCTAAGGTTCCATCTAGCCCAAGGCAATTTCTCTAGTTATTAGTATTAGAACATTTATGAAGTATTGACTAGACATGATAAAACCCATGATCTAATCATTGCATTTGCTGTCATTTGTCAGTGAACAATAAACCAACTTCCCAAGGGTTCATTGATTGCCTGAGTGAAAAATACAGAGCATTCCAGTGCCAGGGAGAAAACTTGACATTCTTCCAACAGCAGTTGGGCAATACTGGAGTGTTTGTCACATCTCTCAAAGTTGCTTTGGGAAACTCTCCCCCTTTCCTCAGATTTAACTTCCTCATGGCAAATGCATAATTGCATTACCACTACATGAAAAAAAAATAATAGCTCACATTGCTATAAAGACAAACAATAATTTATTAAGCACTTAATATTTGCCAGGGACCACACTAAATAATGAAAATACAAGAAGAAAAGAAAACCAATGAAACCAAGAAAAATCCCAGCTGTTTCCTCCCCCAGTTATTTCATATCTAGATGTCTAAGCACATGAAGAATGCCAACAAAATGAATACAAAGGAGTTTGAGGAGAGAAGCCACTAGAAAGTGGCAGGTTTACAAGAGACTTCATAGAGGAGTTGGGGCATTATCTGATTCTTGAAGAAAGCCAAGGATTTTAAGAGGTGGAGATGAGGAGGGAAAACTTCAAAGGAAAAAGGACTGGGCAATTGAAGTGCCACAAAAATAAATACTAGAACTAGAAGAGTCAGTAGTGATCATGTAAGTCTGCCCCCACTTTTTTGTTTTTAAGAGATGAGTGATCTAAAGTTCAGAGAGTGTTGTGACTGGCCTAAGGTCACACACAATCAGTGGTAATGTCTTGGACTTCAAATTCAATATTTGTTAGATTATCTCTAAATTTCAACTGTGCTTTTTATTTCATCTGCAATGACTTAGGTAATATGGAGTAGAAATTAATCTTGTTCCATGGAGCCCCAAGGCAGAACCAGGAACCATAATATGTGAACATTACAAAAGAGAATAATCTAAGCTTGATGTTAAGAAAAGCTCTTCAAATGAGCACTGCTGCAGAGGGCAAAGGTCTGTCTCAGGGGGCAGCCTCACTGGGAGTCTCTCCATCTGCTAACACCTTCCTACCTCACACTGCTTACCATCTCCTTGCATATAACTGGTAAGGAGCCAGTTATTTACAGAGGGTCTCCTCCCTCACACTAGAAACTCCTTCAGGGCTGGTACTCCCCCAATGAAGATCTTCTAGCAGGAATTGGGTGACCACATATCAGGCATATAACTGTGGTGATTATTTTTAAGGTATGGGTTGGGCTGCATCACACTTGAGGTCTCCTTTCACCCCTGTATCTGGAATGGAATGAAGACTCCTGAGAAATGGAGAAGGAAGTTCATGTGAAGCACAGGACGGGGAATGAGAAAACCCATGTTCAGCTCACATCTCTGTTTCTCACTGCTTTGTAGTCACAGAGTAGTTAACTTCTCAGAGCCTCAGTTTCTCCATCAGTAAAATGAGAAGGTTAGAATAGATGACCCCTAAGACCCTTCCCCCTATAGCTCTCTCACTTATTAAGGCATGGAGTCGTAATGACAAGTAACTTTTGAAGAGTTTAATACTCCAGATTTTAGTGCTCTGTGAACTGGGCCATCCTGCTCAAGAGAGACCACCAAAAAAGGATTGCCATTGTGTACGACTCTGACCAAGCACCACCCTCTGCAGGAGGCGTTTCCTGGTCCCTCTCGCACATTATTCTTCTCCATATAAGATTCCCTTCCAACTATGCCGTATACATCTTGGGCTTCTGTAGTTGTGTGCATATTGTCTCCTCAAATAGAAAGACAGGTCCCTAAGATGAGGAATCTTATTACAAGGCTTTGTATCCCCAGTTCTTGGCAAAGGGCCTGGCACTGACTGACCAGCATCAAGCTTAAGTCTGCCTCTGCAATCTAGAGCCATTTCTCCTCTTTTTACAATCTGGGATCAAACAGATCAAGTGTTTGTGGAAAGTGCCATGACCTAGGATTTGGAAGAGTTGGGAATGAGTCCACACAATCATTCTGCAGCCAGTCAGGCCATTTTTACTACTCTGGGTCTCTGTTCCTTCATTTGTAAAATGAGGATTTACATAATTTCCCTCTCATCACACAAGGATGTTAGGAAGAAGTCAGCTTGTACAAAGCAACGCATGATTGAAATTGAGCACACAAATGGGGGAGGGTTTAAAATGAAAGGCTCAGAACCTTGGACAGTATTCAATGAGCAGCATCATTAGCATATTAGGTTAATAAAAGGAGGTACACAGAATAATCCATCACAACTATTATGGGGAAGCTATTGGCAGCCTAAACAGCAATATTGGGAAGTGCCATATTTGATCACTGTTTCAGAGGTCAGGACAATCCTCCCACTGCATCTAAAGCCCCCATTGACTTTGTCAGGTTCATCTGCAGAGGGAGGGAGTGACTGTTCTGATGGATTGTTTCCCATTTCCCCTATCCATGTCTTGTTCATATATAGCTGTTTGTTTGTTGTGTACCCCACTATACTGTTAGCTCCTTGAGGGCACCATCTTTGTATCCCCTCTCTTTAGTATGGTGCCTGGCATCTAGAAGGTGCTTAATAAATGTGTGTCAGTTTAATGCCTGATTTATGGGTCCACAGGAGGAGGAAGAAGAGGAAGTATATCTCATGTCTCAATTTGTAATAAAGATTTGTCAGTTGGAATCCTGAGCCTAAGATCCAGAGAACCCTCCTGAAGCTGATACCTCCCTCTGACACCAAAGGCACTTTACCAGAGCATACCCCTGAACATAATCATAAATCCCTTTTTGGGAGTTCTTTGTGGTCATAGAGGGTTTTTCCAGTGATAAGCTCATTAGATCCTCCTAAGAACCTTGGGACACACTATAGGTAGTATAGCCTAGAGCCTACAGCTTTCCCAGGGCATATGGGTTGTTTATGAAGGACTACCTCCTCTGGGGTGGAGGGGGAAGAGCTGATCTTCCACCTTAGATGTCCATCTTTCACTCAACTTTTACTTGTGGCTTCAAGAAGCTGGAGCAAGCTCAGGGGCCACACCTCAGTAAACTTGGCAGATAAGCTAGACCAGGTCAAGGGTGAATGAAGGGCTACAAATCCATCAGTGAGTGGGGGGGGGTGTCTACTCAAAGTATGTGAAGACCTCCCCTGGCAAGATGAGTAGATGAGAACAATTGTTGCAATGACCATAAAGATGGCTAAGGCAGACACTTGGGCAGCACTCAGAGCTTGGTCAGATATCAAAGACACTGAAGCAAGGGCCATTGCTGGTAAATCTTGACTTTTGTCTTACCACTTATAATGTTAATGGATTCTGAAGGTCTTCCATGCCCCTTTGTTTTGGCAAGTGAGCAGGTATTTAGCACCTTGTTTCAAGGTAAAACCACTTTTAAGCTATTTAATTAACACAGAAAGAGTTAACACCTTGGGAGGACATTGCTGATGTAACAGGAAGGGGCAGAACATCGAGGAGCTGTACCATATATAAAGAAGAACACAAGCTGGACAGACAGAATTTTCTGGGGTTAAGCATCATGGAGGAAGGGCAGTTGCTGCAGGGGAGTTGAGAGAGAGAGACAGAGAGAGAGGGGGGGAAAGAGAGAGAGAGAGACAGAGAGAGAGACAGAGAGAGAGAGAGACAGAGACAGAGACAGAGACAGAGAGACAGAGACAGAGACAGAGAGACAGAGAGAGAGACAGAGAGAGAGAGAGAGACAGAGACAG
>NW_027186374.1:1111700-1152521 GCF_028583685.1 Petaurus breviceps papuanus | reverse complement strand
CAGAGACAGAGAGAGACAGAGAGAGACAGAGAGACAGAGAGAGACAGAGAGAGACAGAGACAGAGACAGAGAGACAGAGACAGAGAGAATTTCTCTCAGCTAGCATCTGGAGACTGGGTTGCTACTACTAAAGACTGAACTGAAAGTTGAAAACTGAAAACTTTCAAAGAACTCAGACTTGTGATGGCAAGACTTTCAAGGGATAGCTGGAGCTGCCAAAGACTGAGGAAGCATAACTATGGTGCTGGTATTTTGTACAAGTGTTATTGTGGCTTTGTTAATGTCTGAATGTTCTCATGGCTGTGTTAAGCCTTGTCTTCCCAGGAACAGAGACTGTGAAGGATTCGAGATAGACTGGACACTGAACTCCAATGTGGATCAGGAGCTTCATAGAGAGCTGGACAAGAAGCTGGGAGCTATCTGCATTTGAACTCAGGTGGCAGTTGGTTAGATTCATGTAGGAGCTGAGACCATGGAAGAGGAACCATGGAAGCTGAAAGGCTGCCCCAAGTCAAGATGAAAAAACTTCTCCATGGGTACTGAGTAGTGATTAATGAAATTGTCTGAGTAGTGGCTGATGAAATTTTGATTTACTTGCGACTTAGGGGTGGATGGTTTTTGTACTTTCCACTACCCATTAAGAGGCTACTGAGTAGTGACTGGTGAAATTAGAGCTTAATTGCATTCCATGGGTGGAGAACTTTGACTTTTGTACTTTGTGTCCCATAAGGAGGAAAGCTTCCTTACTAAATGATTGTACTTTGTTGAAAACTATGGGACACTTTGGTGAAAACTATGTGGTCATTTTAGTGATAAGTTGTTGTGTTATGACATGTGGAATGCTGTACCTTGATTTCTGTGATTTTTGCTCTGATTTGTTATTGAATAAATAGAGAGTTCACTATGCTATGTAATCAGAACCTTGAAAGCTGTTCACAACAGCAGTCCTCTGGAAAGCTGCTTGTGCTTGGCTTTATACCCCTGAACATTGATGGCTCTGGAAGAGAGAGGGAGGCTGAGGCTTTGTGCAAGTCTGCCTCCCAAGTCCAATTCTCACACAAGTCACAACATCACCCCATGACGTCATTGGACCTCTTCAAAATCAAGAACAAAGAACAATACCCATTTTACAGAAGGAAGGACATTTCATCTCCCATCTCACTGATTTTCACCAGGCTGGTCCCTATCTGTCAGGAATGTACTCATTCCTAATATAGGCAGACGGTGGGGACAATGCATAGACTTCTGCTCTTGGAATCAAGGAAGAACTATTTTCCATTACCACCTCTGGCACTTAGTGCCATAGGACCCTGGATAAATTATACTTAACCTCTTGACTTCAATTTCCTTACATGTAAAAACCATAGATAATACTAACCCCTTCTTTACACAGTTGTTGTAAGGATCAAAAATGGCAACTAGGTGCCCCAGTGGGTAGATATCTAGGCCTGGAGTTAGGAAGATCTGAGTTCATTCATATCTAGCCATCAACACTACCTGTGTGACCTTAGACAAGTCCCTTGGCCTTACTAGCTTATCTCAGGGTTGTTGGTAGGATAAAATGAAATATTTGTATTGTCTTTTGCACAGTGTCTGGCCTATAATAGGTGCTAAATAAAGGTATGGGCAGCTAGGTGGCACAGTGGCTAGAGTACTGGTCCTGGAGTGAAAAAGACTCCTCTTCCTGAATTCAAATATGGCCTCAGACACCAACTAATGATGGGACCCTGGGCAAGTCACTTAACCCTGTTTGTCTCAATTTCTTCATCTGTAAAATGAGGTAGAAAAGGAAGTAGTAAACCATTCCAGTATCTGCAAAGAATATCCCATATGGGACCACAAAAAGTTGGACATGACTGAAACAACTGAACATGAACAAATAATTCTAGATAACGTTATCACCATTAATATGTTACTATATAATATATACATGGTATTTTGCAAATATTAACATGCTATAGAAATGCAAGTGATGATGATGATGATGATATTCCCATCACAATGAAGGAAAGAAAAAAGAAGTTAGTAACTGCCAGAATCTAAATCAGGGTGGTAACTGAGACCTTCTGGCTGAAATTTTATGTGAGGAGCTGTAGCAGATACCAGTAGAAGGATCCTAACCCTCATATTGGCATTGACATTGGCATTGGCACTTGTGAGGAAGGCTGCTACTTTCCCACAGGGACTCCTTTTCAGGAAGAATCATCACCCTGGAAATCACTAAGTTTTCAACTACCATCCCCCCACCCCCAAATGGTTCCAAGTCCTAACTATCAGGTCATCTTGACCCTGGGCACTGTTTGATTCATTCCTCTTTCTCCCCTTCAAGGATCCTTGTGCTATTTAAACTCTTCCTCTGATTCCTGTTTTTAGTGGGAAGATTTGAAGGAACCTCCACAGCTGGCTGGTTCAATCCACACCTGAAAATAATCCTGTCTCCAGCATGCCTCCCACATGGTCCTCCAGCCTTTTCTGGAAGGCCTGCACTGGGAGGGGATGGGGGAACCCAGCATCCCAAAGGCAGCACATTATATTGGCAAGCTCTTTCAATTTTTAGGGCACTTTTTTCATCCAAAGCCTAAATCTTTCTTTTTTGTTTTTTGCAATTTCCACCCAGTGATCCTGGTTCTGCCCTCAGGGTCAAGTAGAACAAATTGAATTTGTCTTCAGCATGATAGACCTACAAGTACCCGAAAGCCAGACAACATACTGGCTTTGACACTGCCCAATTGTTTGACCTGAAGCCATTTGTTTCTCTTGTCTGAGCCTCAGTTTCCACGCTTGAAAAATAAATAAGAATTGAAAGGAACACTGGAATTGAACTCAGAAAATCTGGGCTGTTATAGCAGTCCTATTCTAGCAAAGGGGCATCAGGCATGACCTCAGCCTCTCTACCCAAAGTGGAAATATGCCTCCACATCCCACTGAGCACAAGGGCAATGAGAGGAGCTCACAGACACCCTGGGAAGATGAGACATGTGTAATAAAGCTGATCAACAGAAATGCACTGCTGAGAATCAAAAGGAAGTGGGTTCATTTATTGCAGAATTATCTAGGTATGTACCTACAATTTGATGATCTCTCCATCTGTCCATCTATCTGTTCATCTATCCACCTACCTAGCTATCGAGTTCTGTCAACCTATTGTCTATCAAGCATTCAACTGATGACCAAGAGTTTTTTGAACATCTACTATGTGCCAGACACTGTGCTACATACTAGGGATACAAAGATAAAAGTGGTAAAAAAAAAACCCTTTGAAAAGCTTGTGTTCTTTTGGATAAAATAACATATATACATATAGGTATTTAGAAAACCAGTGTATGTATATGTTATGCAAATATGTATTGTGGATTTGTTTTGTTGACAGCTGGAGGGTGCAGTGGATAGAGCTGAGTTCCATGCAGCCTGGGACACATACTAGCTGTGGGATTCTGGCCAAATCCTTTATTTTTTTTCTCCATTTCCTCACATGTAAAAAGGGAATAATAGCAGCACATACCTCGCAGGCTTGCTGTAAGGATTAATTAAGTGGGATAATACTGGATAGCTTCTTTGCAATAAGGTGCTTTGCTAGAAAATGCTTGATGGCAAAACAATGGTTATTATCTATCTATCTATCTATCTATCTATCTATCTATACACATGCATGCACACACACATAGAAATACATGAGCACTTGTCTACATATACAATAGACATAAGAGAATTTTGAATGGGAAGGCAGTATCTAGTATCTATGGTAGAGAATGTAGAAGATGCTTTCTTCAGAAGACAGTTATTGAACTGAGGGAAGGAAATAAATTTTTACAAACATGGACATGATGGGGCAAAGCATTGTTCCTGTGAGGAAATGCAGTTCAAAATCATGGAGAGGGAAGATGGGCTCTCATGTATTGCAGATAATCAAGTATACCTGCAGACCTGAATTGTAGTAGGCATTTTGGTGAATGATTCAGAAGACTGGAAAGGAATGGAGAAGGGGAATGGGGGAGGGTTTGAAGAGTTAAAACTGCCAAATGGAGGTATTTACAATTGTTTCCATTTGTTTATGTGTCTTTTTATCAATTATCTTTTCTATTATTTTTGCTGTTGTTTTGTCATGTCAGCCATGTCTAATTATTTGTGACCCCTTTTGGGGTTTTCTTGGCAAATATACTAGAGTTGTTTGTCATCTTCTTCTCTAGCTCATTTTACAACAGGGCTAAGTGACTTGCTCAGGGTCTCATAGCTAGTATCTGAGTTCATATTTGAACTCAAAAAGATGAGTCTTTGTGATTCCAAGCCCAGTGCTCTCTTCACTATGCCACCTAGATGCCCTTAGTATTATTTAGATATTGCATAAAATCCTTAAGTATTGAAGTCTATCTTTTTTCTAAGAGACATAGAGATAACTGATAAATGGTTAGAGAGAAAAAGAAAGGGAGGTAGACATATATGATAAAGAAAGAGATCAAAGATATACAAATATAGATAGTGACAGAGACAGAAATACAGAGAGACAGTGTGTGTGTGGGAGAGACAGAGAGACACAGGGTGTGGAGAGAGAGGGAGGGAGGTAGAGATCAGCAATTTTAAACAATAAGGCAGCTATTGCTCCCTAATACAACATGAACTTATTAGCAAGAGGGAATATTGCATTTATTCCTTATGTCCCCTGAACCTAGAACAGTGTCTGTCACATTGGGAGCACTTAATAAATCTTGTTCGGATTGATTTGGTGGCTGTCAATGTTCAGACCACCATAGTCCCTAGCTTCCACATCACCTCAGACTGACAGCCCTTGCTGGGATAAGGGAAGAAATCCAGTACAACTCAGTTCATCTCATGTGCAGGAGGGTAGAAAGGAGTCCCCCAAGATGGGAACTGAATAGAATACCAGAGTCTAAATTATAATGAAACTACCTACACTGGGCCCCTTAGAAGAGAGGGATTTAGCCTAATTTGACCTAGAATGCTATTTATTTTTCTGGGAGGCTTTGAAGATAGATTTTAGAACCTGAGGCTTCTAATGAAATCAATAGTTATTAATTTCCAATTATTCTTTTGTCTTCATCTCCTTCTACTACAAGGGCACACCTCTGTGTTGGAATTATGGCTAGCAATTCTAGCCTCATGCAATTAAGAAGGGGGATGAAACTTAATTTATTTAAATGGCATTTCTCCCAGGGCTAGACCTGGGATAATCTTAGCAGCTTAGTCTATTAAAAAAGAAATGATTCTTTTCTCTTTAAAAAATGGTAGTGGAGAATAATTTTAAGATGCTAGACAGAAATTCAACTTTGCTGAAATTTTTGAATTCTCAATGTGGCATCATTTTTCCCTTAAGTGGATTTGGAGCCCAAGTTGGGTCATTGGAGAATTGAATATTCATGGTCTTAAAAATGACTTTTTTTCAGAAGTCAATAAGTGATTCTGAGTGGGAATTTTAGTTATGTTCACTTGCGGAAGATCCAGTCCAATATCAACAAGCTGTAGTAGAGAGAGCACTGGCCCTAGCATCAGGAATATCTGACTTCCAATCAGCCCTCAGACACTTTGTAGTTGTGTGACCCTTGGCAAGTCACTTAACCTTTTCCTCACTTTCTCCGGCTGTCAAACAAGGATAATAAGAGTACCTACCTCTTAGGGTTGTTAGGAAGTTAATGATAGAATATGTGTAAAGTGTTTCATAAGCCTCAAAGTGCTATGAAAATCTTAGACTGCTGTTAATGTTGTTTATGTTTTTCTTATCTGTGGTCAAAATTTAGACTGATCAACAAGGTAGAAAAAATGGTTACTCCAAACAAAATATAAATAAAATAATGAAATTCTAAATGAAGAAGAAAAAGAGTAGAAACATAACCTGAATTGGTAGGGGCAGCTAGGTGGTGCAGTGGATAGATCACTGGGCTTGGTATAAGAAAAACTAACCCCTATGAGTTCAAATCCAGCCTCAGATACTTACTAGCTGTATGACTCTGGGCAAGCCACTTAACCCTGTTGGCCTCTCTTCCTCATTTGTCATAATAGACTGTAGAAGAGAATGACAAATTAGTAGCTTTGCCAAGAAAACACCAAAATGGTGTCATAAAGAGTCAGTCGTAATCAAAATGACTGAACCACAACAAAAACCTGGAATGGCAAAAGGAAACCATTAGGAAGTTGGGGAATAGACACAGAAGAAAGTAGGAAGGAAGCATGTACCTTTTAAATAATTATTCAGAATAATGAATTGGACTTTTCTGTGAAAAAAGAGGAGCTGAGTACTCTGAGAAGGGAGCAGCTTCCTGACTCGGAGGAAAGATGAAGAAGACCTGAAGGTGATTTAGATAAGACAGCATTCCCTAAGGAATTGAGAACAAAGAGAAAAGCATTGCCAGCACAAACTATTTGCAGGCATACCAATCTCCTGCGCCATGTATTCTAGGCATGAAGAACACCCAATCGACCGATGTGTCTTTTCGGAGATGCATTTCCCCAATCACCAGCTGCCTAAGATCATGGACATCTTCACCTGGAAATCCCATATATGGATTAAATTCAAAACCTAACTCACTGTGTCTTATCCTAAACCAACCCTCCACCTAATTTACCTGTTATCTTTCTAATGCACCATCATTCTTCTAGGCACCTAAGTTTCACCCATCATAGCTATTTCCTATTCTTATCTCTCGCCTCTCTTCCATCTACAATCAGCTGTCAAGTTTTATTGATTCTACCTCATAGTCTATACCATATCTTTGCCCTTCTGGCATTCTCATGGACTCCACCTGTGTTCCGGCCCACTGGATTCTCTTTGTCCTTTTGCTATAGCATTATATTTGCCCTTCATTTTTTCAGTCTCTCCCTTCTCCAATCCACCTTCTAAAAAGTTCCCAGGTCTCCTGTCCAAAAATGTTCCCCTTTGTCTCTAATATAACATTAAAGCTCTTGGGTTTGGCATTTAACCTTTACAGTCTAAACCCAGCCTATTTTTTTCTAATCATATTCCCCTTCCTTCCCTATCTCCCCCTTCCACATATTCTGGGAGCAAATTAAACTGATTGACTTTCTGTTCCATTTCCTATCTCAAAGTCTTTGTAAAGGTTCACTCCTCTCGCTAGAATGCTTTCCCTCCTCACCTCTACATCTTGGAAACCTTAGGCACTTTCAAAACTTCACTCAAATATTACTTTCTTCAAGAGTCCTTACCCAATTCCCCTAAAGGTGTTAGTCGCTCCTCTCCAAATCGCATTGTATTTATTTTGTATTTCCCTCTTCAAGATGTAATTATTGGCTTTAGTTTTACATTAGAAGTCTCAGGTACAAGGAACTTATGGCTATTTTTTTTCTTCCCTGACTAAAAGCTTGACTGGGAGAATTCAATTTTATCTCTATTCTCAAGCTGGCATTCACATTACCAAGAGCTTAAGGCATCAGTGTTACATTTTCTCTTCAAATGACTTGTCAGGATCAGTGTTGAAATGTAATTGGAGATGAGGAGCAAGAGCTAAAGGTGTCTATCGATAGGTGATCATCCCTCTGGCTTTGAGACAGAGTTTTAATGTCCCAGCTCCTACCCAAAACACAGTGTTAATCTCACTTCCCAGGTCTCAGCAACCAGCTCTGACACACTTTTTCTCCTGCTTAATAGGTGTTTCCACACATGAAATGTAGGATTTGTATCATATTGACACATTGTAGGGGGACCGGGACACCATAGACTTTCTGCTTCCCCCACCTGCTGGAAGAAAGATTTCTACATAAAGACTCTGAATATGTGTTTGTTGACACAATAATTCCCATTTCTATGGTGCTTTACAGTTTATGAAGAGTTCCATTTAAAATCATCCTATGGGGAGGTAGTGCAAAGGTTTTTAATTTCTGTCATAATTAAAGGTGAAATTGTGGCTCAAGATGGTAAAGGAGCTAAACCAATCACACAGCAAGTTGTAGGCAGAATAAGAAATCAAACCCCAGGCTGCAGAGTCCAAAGCCAGGGCTCTCTTCTCTATATCACATTGCATCTCTCTACTTCTTTCTATTAAGTACAGAAATCCTGACACCAAATGCTTTATTCAGGGAACGTGAACTACAGACTCCCTTTGCTAAGGATTCTGAACACTCTTGTAAAAAGAAGAATACATTCATCCAAGCACTACTGGACCCTCTAAGGGCTTTCATGAGCTAGATACTGAAATTTGAGGTACTTCTATAGGTCATGTAGGGACTTGCGGATTCTTGTATTCCAACAGTTTTAAACCTCATAGAGTATTTTCTGTTACAGATTGGGGGGAAAAACTTAGACTATAGAATAAGGATTGTCATTCCTAGAAGAAATCTTCAAATATAGAACAGCAGATTTGTGAAATGCCCTAAAACATAGAACAGATAATGGGAAACATGGAGGGAACCTTAAAATATAGTACAGAGCATGATTCAAGTGACATGGAACATAAAATTGTTGAGGTGGGAGAGACCTCAGAACTTAGGACAGAAAATATCTGAGCTAGGAGGGACTTTTAGCCATTTACTAAATGAATAAATTGATGACGCATTGCTCACATGCTTGTTATGTGTAAAGCTCTATACTAAATTCTAAGAAAAACTGAGCCAAAACACAGATGGCAACAGTGAAGCAGAAAAGAAGTTGGCCCCTTTTAGTGATTTGGTGTACAGCACTGCATTTGCTCATCTGGGCCAGAACATTCACAAATGTGAAGATTAGTTTAATGAAAATTATGGGGAAATTCAGAAGCTGCTAAATGAAAAAAAAAACGAGAACTCCACAGGATTTACCAGCAGAATGATTCATTCATCTCTAAGAAAGCATTTAACTCTATTAAAAGTAAAGTGTAAGCAAAGCATAGAGAGATGAAGGATTCTCAGCTCAGTAAGAAGGCAGATGAAATTCAACTTTACAATGATAGTGACAATCCAAAGCATTTTTATGATCCTCTGAAGGATATGTGTGGGGCAAAGACCTATTGTGCATCTCAAATACTCATTGTTGATGGAGTCACATTACTTAGTGATAATCCTGGAGAGATGGACTGAATATTTCCTTAGTCTTATCAACAGAGCATCAACAATCAATGATGAAACCACTGACCATGTATCTTAGGTTGAAATCTCTTTAGTCAAGCTTCAAAATTAAGAGGAGGCTTTGAATGCAATTGGGCTCTTCTCATGACGAAAAGTGGCTGGTTTTGATTCTATTTCAGCTGAAGTTTACAAAGTATGGGATCCACTGCTCATATATAAGCCAGCTAATATTTTCTGCCATATATGGCAAGAGGAGGTTGTCTCCCAGGGATTCAAGGATGTCTTCATTGTCCATTTCTATGAAGGAAAAGGAAATATATTGTCCTATGAAAACCATAGTGGAATCTCCTTCTTAGCCATTATTGGCAAGATTCTTGCCAGAGATCTCTTTAATAGGCTGATTCTTCACTTGGAAGATGGTAATCTACCTAAGATCCAATGTAGTTTCAGAAAGTGATGAGGAATGATTGATATGGTGTTTTCAGCCTGAAACTCCAAGAAAGATGCCAGGAGCAGGACAGAGATTTGTACACAATGTTTGTAGATCTGACCAAGGCCTTTGATACTTTCGGTCATAAGGGCTTGTGGAAAGTCATGACAAAATGTGTTTGCCCAGAGAAGTTTATCAATATTGTATGTCAGTTTCATGATGGCATGTTTTGTAGGTTCTGAATGATGATCTATGCCCTTGTACTTTCCTAGTCAACAATGAAGTGAAGCAGGGCAGTGTGCTTGCTTCCATCATCTTTAGCATAATGTTTTCAGCCCTGTTTTTGGACATTTTCAATGACAATGAAAACAGTATCAAGGTCAGCCACCACCGGTGGTAAATTATTTAGCTTTTAAAAAACTACAAGCTGGGGCAGCTAGGTGGTGCAGCAAATAGAGAACCAGTCCTGGAGTCAGGAGGACCTGAATTCAAATCCAGCCTCAATCACTTAACACAAAACTAGCCACGTGACTTTGTGCAAGTCACTTAACCCCAATTGCCCTACCTTACCCCCTCCAAAAAAAAAGCAAAAACAAAAGCTACAAGCCAAGACTGAAGTGGAGGGAAAATCGATGTGTAACTTATTGTTCACAGATGATTGTGCAATTGATGCAGTCTCTGAAGCTGAGATATGATAGAGTATGGATTGGTTCTCTACTGTTTGTGTTAATTTTGGTCTAACACCAAAAATAGCACAGGTGCTCCACCAACCAGCACCACACCATCCATATGTGGAACCATCAATTACAGCAAATGGAGAACTTTTGAATGCTGTGGATAAGTTCATTTACCTTGGCAGCATACTTTACAGGAATGGACATATAAATGATGAGATTGAAGCATGCATTGCCAGAGTTAGTTCAATGTTTGGGAGGCTCCAGAGGAAAGTATGGGAGAAAAGAGTAGATTGACTACCAAACTGAAGATCTACAGAGACTCTATACAGGCTGACCTTATTGGTGTATGCCTGTGAAACCTGGACAATATATAGGCACCAAGCCAGGAAAATGAATCACTTTCATTTGAATTGTCTTAGGAAAATTCTGAACATCACCTGGCAGGATAAGGTTACAATGCATCCAACTATGGCTGATCAGACCAAGACAAGCCACATCAGGCACAAATAGTCCATGTGAACATTTGGGTGTATTCTCTGAATGTGTGCATCTCACATTTCTTTTGAGACACTTCAATTCTGTTTTGCTCATAGACATAGCACCTTCTCTGATGAAGGCACACCGTGCAGGGTGGTCCTGTGCTAGTGTCTCCTATGTCTCACATTTGATTCCAAAGTTCTTCAAAGAGACCTTGAGAGTGTATTTGTGTTCCTTCTTCTGACAACCATGTGACTACTTGCCCTGTGTGGGTTCCCCATAAAATAGTCTTTTTGGCAAGTATACACTTGGCATTTAAACAATGTGGCCAGCCCATCAAAGTTTCACTCTCTGCAGTACGGCTTGAATAGTCGGCAGTTTAGTTTTAGAAAGTACCTCAATGTCTGGTACCTTATCCTGCCAGGTGATCTTGAGAATCTTCCTAAGATAATTCCAATGAACGTAATCCAGTTTCCTGGCATGGGATTGGTATACTGTCCTTGTCTGTCAGGCATACAACAGGGAGGTCAGTCTGGTAGTCAGTCTAATACCTCTTCTCTCCCACACTTAAGTTTGGAGCCTCCCAAACACTGAGTAAGCTCTGGGAATGCATGCATCAAACTCATTATCATATTATTATGTGTACAACACTGGAAAGTACACTGCCAAGGTAAGTGGACTTATCCACAGCATTCAAAACGTCTCCATTTGCTGTAACCAATGGTTCCTCATATGGACGGTGTGGTGGTGGCTAATGGAACACCTGCGTTTTCTTGGTGTTAACTGTTAGGCCAAAATTATCACAAACAGCAGAGTATTGGTCCATACTTTGCTACATCTCAGCTTCAGAGGATGCGTGGAGTGCACAAACATATGCAAACAAAGACATCATCTGCCAACAATCCTTCAACCTTGCTCTTGGATTGTAGCCTTGTCAAGTTGAAAAATTTACCATCAGTGTGAAAGTTGATCTTGATGCCATTTTCCTTCTCATTGGGGATAATTGACAATGGGACCAAAAATATCATGCTAAAAAGTACAGGAGAAAGCATGTAGCCTTGTTTTACCCTGCTGGAGACTGGGTAAGTTCAAGACCATCACCTATTATCCAGAAGGTAGGCATACATGCTATCATGAAATTGAAATGCGATGCTCATGAACTTCACTGGGCAAACAAACTTTGGCACAATTTTCCATAAGCCCTCATGATTGACAGCATCAAAGGCCTTCATCAGATCTGCAAACGTTGTGTACTAAGCTCCTGGCATTTCTCCTGGAGTTGTCGGGCAGCAAACACCATATTGACCTTTCCTCAACCCTTTCTGAAGCCACACTGGTTCTCAGGTAGATGGTCATATTCCAGGTGAAGAATCAGCCTATTAAGGAAGACTCTGGAAAGAATCTTGCCAGCAATGACTTAGAGAGAGACCCCCCTGTGATTGTCACAGGACAATTTATTTCCTTTACCTTGATAGAGATGGAAAATGGAGACATCCTTGAAGTCCTCTGTCATATAACCTAGAAATTTTCAATCAGCTTTTATATGGGCAATGGACTCTCTACCTTATAAATATCAGCTGGAATAGAATCAGTGTTAGGTGCTGTGCCACAAAAAGGAATCTAATGGTGTTCCAAACATCCTCTTCAGTTGTAACTTGAGCTAGGGAGGGATTGACTTCAAACTGATGTAAATGATCAATAGCTTCCAGCATTGAGTGATGATGGTCTGTTGAGAACACTATGCAAGTGTTCAGTCCATCTCTCTAGGATCATGTCCTTATCACTAATCAATGTAGCTCCATTAGCACCGAGTAGTTGAGAAGCACCATATGTCTTTGGCCCACAAATAGCCTTCAGGGCACCATAAAAGTTCTTTGGATTGTTACCACCAGCATAAAATTGAATTTCTTCTGCCTCCTCACTGACCCAAGAAGTCTGCATCTCTCTAAGCTTCACTCTAACTTCACTTTTGATGGAATTAAATGCTGTCTTCCTAGAGATGGATGAACTATCCTGCTGGTATAGCCTATGGAGTTCTCATTTTTTCATTTAGCGGTTTCTGAATTTTCCCCTCATTTCCTTCCAACCAGTCTTGATATTTATGAGTGTTCTGACCCAGAAGAACAAATGTAATGTTGTACATCAAATTCCAAAAACTGCTTATTCCTTTTCTGCTCCACTGTTGCCAATCATATATTGGCTTAACTTTTCCTCCAAGTTAGCAACAAACTGTTCCCAGTGAGGGAAGTGCTCTAATCTGTTGACAATAATTTTTCTGGTAATCATTTTGCTTTGGGGCCACCACTTTTGTTGAATACAAATATTTAACTTGTAGAGGATAAGTCTATGATCAGTCCAGCAGTCCGCACCACACTTTGCTTTCATTACTCTCACATCCTGTCTTTCTCTTACCCTTACAATCACATAGTCTATTAAATGCCCATATTTTCTATGAGAAAATCCATGAAGTTTTATTGCATTTAGGTAAATGGAAGACAGCGTCATTGATGAGAAGGTTGTGAGATGCACAATTCTTCAATAGGAAGTTGACTTTGCTGTTTCTGTTTCCAACTCCTTTCCTCCCAAGAACCCCCTGCCATATCTGGTAGTCTGAGCTTACTCTAGCATTAAAATCACCCAGAATTATAAGCTTGTCTTCTGTTGGTATATTGATGATAAGGGTCTCAGGTCTTCATAAAATTTTTCTTTGACCTCATCAGGGTTTGTCATGGTGGGAACACAGGCACTGATGGTGATAGTGTGGCATTTTCCTGTAGGTGGCAATTGCTTTGTCATGTCTATCATTCTCTCCTTTTGGTAGGTATACAAGCTTGTTGACTAGTTTAGTTTTGATTGCAAAACCTAGGCCAGCTTCACGGCATTCCTTTCACTGCAACCACTCCAGAAAAACATGTATCCAGCTCCAAATTCAGTAAGCTGACCTTGATTTGCCAGCTTTCTTTCACTCAGGTCTACTCTTTGGATTGATATCTGCTGAGTTCTCTCACAACAAAAGCTGTTCATTTTTCAGGTCCACTGGATTTTGTGTTGTCTGTAAGTATGCAACCATTTCTTGTACCTATGGTGAATGGAATCACCTTGGCAGAAATTTTTGTACATTTTTTGTGTGTTTAGACCACAGGATGGGATCTTCACCGGCCAAAGCAATCAGGCAAGGTTTGGGTAAGCAGACAACTTTTAGGGTGACTTTTCTAGCCCCCTCTTCACACCAGAATATGAGCAGTGCAGTCCTTAAAAGGCTGCTCAGATGCCCAGGGGGATGCAGAATGCCATGGCTGCTCCTAGTGAGAAGATGATCCTATGGCCTGGGCTGCCTGTGTGCGGGGTTGTGACTCCAGCCCCCAGGTGTATCTGCACCTGCGGCTTCATCCCTTGCCTGTCATCGCAGGACTTTGAGATGGGTAAAATGGTAAAATCACATGGGTGATGTCTTTTGATTAGTGCATAACTTTGATGTAAGTGAGGCAGAGTTGCACGAAGTTGTCGGCCTCACCCTCTCCCACAGAGTCATCACAGTCTAGTGGCAGGATAGAGTCAAGATGACTGGTAGTGTCTCAAGATGCAGTGTGTGACCTTGGCCTCTTTGATGTCTCACCAAGCTCTGAGCACTCCACAGCACCTGCTTCAGCTGCCTTCGTGACCATTGAAACAAATTGTTCTCATCTGCCCATTCCACTAGGGGAAGTCTTTCCATGCTTGGGGTGGACACCCCCCTACGTCACCAGTGGGTTTGGGGCCCCTCAGTTACCCTCACCTCAATCTGGCTTAGCTGGTTTACCAGGGTGTGGACACTGTACATGCTACAGTTTCTGGAAGTCACAGGTGAGTTAGGTGGATCTGGTGAAGACGAAAGGTGGAAAGCAGCCCTGTAAAGGTCGTGGCAACCTTCACACCACATGTACTGGCTTTCCTTGTGCACTCTCTTCACCCTAGAAGTTTATATTCTAATGGGAAAAGAACACATGTGGAAGATCTAAGCTGCAGGTCAGAAGGAACATTCTTGTGGTCCTTAGGGAGAGGGAGATGTTAATGGTTCTCCTTGAATGTCATTTCCACTGATAAAGTCATTTCACTTTCTGATGTTGAACTGTTAACAACGCCAAGGATTTTGGTGGCTGACCAGGAAATGTAAGAACTGGAAATGATCTTAGACTGCAGAAGGTAGGATTTCCTGACTAGGAAGGTTCCTAGAACATCAAAAACATATAGCCGAATGTCAGTGCTTGAAGAGACAGAGAACGGAGAAATATTGAAACTGGGAGGAGTCATAACATAGAACACAGAATGCCAGAGATTTGAGGGGACATATAACCTAGAATGTCAGAGATGAGGAAGGTCTTAGGGCATAAAGTACATTAAACTAAACTCCAAGGGGTCATGGAAATCATTGAGCCCAATAAGATCCACTTACAAAAGGGGAAACTGAGGTACAGAGAAGGGAGGTGTCACCTCAGAATTCTACTGCAACCATTTCCCAGAACAGCAGGCTTCGAACCTACTGCTCAGCTTTGTTTTCTTCTTCTCTCTTCTGCCTGAAGACTTTCCTCATGCCCCAAGTACCAGCACTCTCTTTTAAAAACCTTCTTACATGTAGGCACCTCCTCCATATTTGTATGCACTCTCTTTTCGTTTTACTGCATGTTCTTTATATGTTCTTGTTATTTTCCCATTCGAATTTAAGCTTTTCTGGAATACGGACTACTTCATTCTTTGCAGGTGCATCCCCAGAATTGGCCCGGTGCCTGGGCACTCACCAGGCACTTATGAAGCCCATATGGATTGACTGATTGCCAATTATTTAGCTATCTGCTTATTGTATCAGTGTTCCGAATACTAAGAGAGCCTTGATTAGAGATCTATAGCATTCCTTCTTTGTCAATGATAGAGTTGTTGGTTGTGTGTGTGTGTGTGTGTGTGTGTGTGTGTGTTGTTTTTGTTTTTTGGAGGGGGAAGGCAGGGCAATTGGGTTAAATGACTTGCCCGAGGTCACACAGCTACTACATGTCAAGTGTCTGATGCTGTATTTGAACTCACGGCCTCCTGATTCCAGGACTGGTGCTCTATTCACTGTGCCACCTAGCTGCCCCTTATCCCCAGGGAAAAAGTTGAGGTGCCTGGGGCAGGGGCAGCTTCTCCAACCAACAACTCCAGGGCTTGCCTCTGGTAGTTTAAGAGACTTGCTACTTGTTGTTAAAACAGAACCCAGCCTGGAGATGTTTACTCTTCATAGGGACCCAACCCTTCCTGGGATTTTTCTTACAATCTTCCCAAATTGTCCCAGGAGGACCCTGGTTAAGCCCCTGCTCTTATGTGTCCCCACCCACACTCTGTTTGCTCTTTTCACTCTTGTAGGGGAAAATCTCCAGAGCTTGGAATTCTCTGACCTACCCGGCCATCTTCCCAGAATCCTCTCCCTCTAGAAGTTTAACCCCATCCTTCCAATCCAGCCCACCCTCCACCCAAGAACGTCATTGCCACATTTAACTAAAATCTATCCTGCCAACTCAGAGTTCATTTCCTCGTCTACTTCATCATGAACTTTAAAGAAATGACTCAGCATAGATACAGAGGCATAATTAAGGTGAGGTGGCCTCGGATTTGGCAATGGGTGCCAAATTTAGCAAGAAGCAACAGCACATCCATCATGCAGCAGAACAGAGACAATTGAATTTGGTATCTAGTTACAAAGAAGGAATTGTTAAAACAGCTATTTGGTTTAACAGGAAATTCCCAAAAGCCCCTCCTTCCTCTCCTAAAACCATGCATCAGCCCACAATTGAGAATCTACCTGGTCTGTCTTCCCTGGGCCCCTTCCTTGTCTTTATGCAGGAGGGATCTATCCCAGCCAAAAAAAAAAGTTGATTCGAGGACAAATTTCACTTGTTTCTGCATACGATGCATGATGTATCTCTTAACATGTTTATTCCTTCAGAGTTATTTTTGTCTTCCAAAATTGACTGAGGTAAATTATTCGATGGTAGCTTAATTATGCATTATTAGTAGGAAACAGGAGAGGAGGCCCAGAGAGATCTCTGTGATCTTGAGCATTTCTGCTGGGGACCATCAGATTCTCCTAAAGTTTCCCTGTACTTGACCTGGGCAAGAACCCATGCAAGAACAAGAAACAACGAAGCAGTGTTAAGGTTCTACAAAGTCCTCCCAGGAGAAGGGCTCAGAACATGAGCAAAGGAGCCTGCAATTTTAGGCTCATTTCTGCTGCAAATTAACGAACAAATGGATGGACAGATAAATAAAGCATTTTTAATGTCCAAAACACTTTGCTAACTTTTCGGGGTACAAATGAAAAAAATCAGTCTCTGCTTTCAGGGAGTTCACATCCCACGGGGAAAACAACATATAAAGAAAATTTCAGTTTCAAGTAAGATGGAAAATCCCATGCCTCTTAGGGTACAGAAGCAAAGTTGATGTTAATGTAATTGAGGCTGTTAACAATTTCTGGTATTGAACCACTTGATGGTGCCAAGGATTTGATAACAAGAATTTCCCCTTGTGAGTCTTCGGTGGCTGTGGTTATAACACCTGCAGCAGCCACTGGCAGGCTGCAGTTGCTTCCCAGGATGACTGTGGGGGTTCATTGGGAAGCAGAACATTTGATCTGAGGAATGCTGCCACACCCAGACAATTGGGACTCAGCTCTCTCTCAGGATCTGCCAATCAGCAGTTGGGACTCATTGTGGCAAGAAAGCTAGATCCCTTCTCTGCAGTGATTTCTTCTTTTAATGATGGTTTTAGGGCTCAGGTCAGAAGCAGGACAGATTGTATCACAACTACTGCAAAGGCTCGTGAGTCCAGGGCACTGAGACATTGGTGTCTGAGGGGACCTTGTGGGGGTAGTTTATTTGCTTGGCACATGCTCTCTCCTGCACCCCTCAGCGTTTCTTTCTGCTTCAATGGGACTAACGTGACTTCCTCAAAGTTGGCAATTGCCTAGCTGTTAGTAGGAGTAGCTGGCCTTTCTTCAGAGGAGTTGTTTCCCTGGATGATGGTTGTAAGGGCTGGGCTAAAAGCGGCAATGTTGGCCTAGTAGGCACTGCTTGAGTTTGGGGTCCAGAGCTATCACTACAGGGTTTCAGAGGAGATAGAAAGCCACAAGGATTGAGACATATGATGTTTCAATGGGGCAGTGGGAAAGAGGTCTTGTTACCAGCACCGAAGGCTGCAAGAGACCCAGGTCCTTCCTTGTGACATTAATCAATATCAAAGCATTCATGCATCTCTTCCTGCACCCTCATCTCATAAAAGAAGATAACTTGCTGGATGTCCTTGAGCAAAACACTCCCTCTCTCTGAGACTCAGTATCCTCCACTGTAAAACAGGATGACAATCTACCTTGAAGGCTGTTGTGATGACCCAATGCTGAAAATGGATTTTAAAATACTATATAAAGGCAAGAGACTGTTATAATATTCAAAGCTTATCAATGCAGGAAGAAATCCCAAAGGCTACTCAGTAGGGAACATGATTTACTCAATGCCACATACATAGAAAGGGTCTGATAAGGCAGAATGGGGAACCAGATCCTCCTGTCTCCAGGTCCAGTCGCCTCTCTCCTCTGCCATACTCTTCTCCTGAATCTGCTTCAAACTGTGGAGCTGACAAATTGACACATAATTCTAGTATAGGGAGACTGACTCATGAAAATGTCCTGGTCTTCTCACTAGGGAACAAATCTTTTTTTTTTTCCCTCCCACTCACTTCTGCCCAATAAATCATCTTTCGATAATAAATATTTACAACATTTCAAATTACCTCCTGGATCCAGATGATCATTTCTTTCTCCCTTCAATCCCTGTCCCATTTCATCTTTAGTGATTTAATTGGTTTTTGTGATACCAGATTCATGAAAAGTTCCAAACACAGAATATTTTTATGCCTTTCAATCAAACATTTTTAAAAGCTGTGACACATTGTCTATTATACCCTCTCAAGATATATACAGTAGGATCAATGGGCTTGGATTCAAAAGGGACCTGGATTTGGCTTCTACTTCTCATATTAAATAGCCATATGACCTTAGGAAAGTCCCTTTATCTCTCCAAACCTTCCTTTCCTCATCTGTGGAATGGGGTAAATAATGCTTGTAATACCTGCTTCACAGGACTATTGTATGACAAAATTGGATAAAATATTTTTAACCCTTTTAAAATTTTCATATGCTCTCTCTCTGTTTCTCTCTTTCTCTTAATCTCTCTACCTCCTCTCTTTCTCTCTCCCTCTCTCCTTCTCTCTCTATCCCCTCTCTCTCCTTGTCTCTGTCTCTACATTTCTCTGTTCCTCTTCTATGTATATGTATATATAATATCTAAATACATCAGTTAAAATTACAGAATTACAGAATTTAGGACTTGACTTGGACTTCAAAAGCAAGATTTCTAGCCTCCAGTTGAATGTCTCCAAGCAGAAAGAACCACTACAGTACAATAAAGACTTATTCAGTGTCTGCTATGTGTGTTATGTGCTGGGAATACAAAAAACAAAAAAGATAGGGTTCTTGCTCTCAGGGAGCATACAGTCTAATAGAGGAAGACAATAAATACAAAGCACCCAGTTGGGAGGCAGAGGGCCCCTGGCATAGGGGTAGACCAACTGATGGGACCGGAAGAGATGGCTGAGAATTCTGAGGCTCCTCTAAAGAGAAGTTTTGTAAAGAGGTTTTGGCTCTGCCTCCCAGCCCTCCAGGTCCAAGGGTAGAAGATACTGAGGGCCCTGATGAGGTCAGAGTGCCAAAGCTGAAGCCATCTCCACTATGCCATCCCCCCAGCCCCCACCTCTTCTCTCAGTCATCTGCTTCCCTCTGGGAGCCCAATCAGGCCTAGAAAGTACTGCTTGCCACTTGCAAAAACTACTGTTTTCCTCCCATTGAACTAAAATTGTTCACCTTGTGCTACCTTCTGAGAGCCAATAGAATAAGCCAGACCCTTCGTCTCTTCCCAGTGGGACACATACTTAAAGACAGTATGCACTTTCTTCATGTGCCCACCCCACCCCCGTCTCAGGCTTTCCCTACTTTAGACTAAAAATACCTATTTTTCCATTTGATCTTCATAGGGCAGTGACTCAAGGCCCTTTTAGGATCTGAGGTGCCTTCTAATGAACATCCTCCAGTTTCTCACTGTTTTTCTCACACCGCAATTCTAAATACTAGTCCAGGAAGTTTTGACCAGGACAAAAAGAAGAAAGACTATCAATCAATCAATAAACATGAATTAGTGTCTCCTAAATGCCATTGTGATCACCAACTCACTCTTCAATGTTGTGCCACCCTCAATGCAACTCCAAGTTTCCTGTTGATCATCTCTGATTTACCCTGTCTATGGCTTGTCTAACATAAAAATTCATGTGTTGTCTCCCCCTTAGAGTATGAGCTCCTTCGGAGAAGAAACTGTATTTTGAATGTCTTTGTATCCCCAGACCTTATTAAAGCATCTAGAAGATAGTAGGTGCTTCATGCATATTTGTTGACTGCCTGACTGACATTAGCTGCTGTGGATGTCACATAACACAATGTTGACTCCTTTTGAGCTTACAATCCACCAAAACCCTGAGATCCTTTTCAGAATGACTGCTATCTATGCACGCTTCCAACATCTTATATCATGAAGTTGATCTGCCTACCCAAGCACAGGACTCTACATTTATCCCTATAAAGAACATGAACATAGGACTCTGAAGGTCCTTTTGAATTCTGCCTCTGCCATCCACAATGTCAGACCTTCCACCTGGATATCATCTGAGCAGTGCATGACAGCACTCCTTGACAAATTTATTGACAAAGTCCTTGACAAAATTATTAAATGACAGGGGCAAAGAACAGATCCCTAGGGTGTTCCACTAGAGATGACATTGACATTAACCCATTAATGACTACTCTTTGAGTGCAGACATTCCACCAACTCAAAACTGATTTGATTGCACTATTGTCTAATCCATTTCTGTCCTCTTTATCTATAAAATTATATGAGAGAACTTAGTTAAATATGAAATCTTGGTAAATACTTTACACAACATTTCTTTCATCTGCTAATATGTCTATGATTCCAGAAAAGGAAATACAGTTAATTTGGTGCTTATTTTCCAGATGAAGCCCTGCTGGCTCCTAGGAGTCATTTAAATTTCTAAGCAATGGTAATAACTGCTTAAAAATGATTTATATTTTTATATTGTTATTGGATCATTTTTTAGATTTGTAAGTGATCATCCACCATCTTTTTAATTATCTGCTCTAGAACATTCTGAGAAATAGAAGTCAAGATCACTGACCTAGAATCTTCAGCATTTGTCTTCTTTCTTTCTTTCTTTTTTTAATTAACACCATCTTTCACATGTACATTGGTTTGCATACAAATTAAGAGAAACAAAACCATGGATTCTAATGATATAGCCTTAATCCTTTCTACATTGACTGTGCCTTGTGATGGGAAGAATCCTGGACTTCTGAATTCCAGTTCCATCCTCAATGCACTGAGGGTGTTTACTCAGACTTTAGGGAAAATTGGGTTTTTTCCCCTCCCCCCTCCTTCCTATTGACTTCCTAACCCATCTGTCTTCCTATTCCTCTTCTTCCTTCCTCTCTTCTTCCTCTTCCTCTCTCACATGCTTTTAATGTCTTTTCCCTACTATTGATGCTTTCTCACTCCTCTTTCTCTTCATCTTTTCACTTTCTCATTCTAATTTCCAATTTTTCTCCCTTGCCCCTATTTCTGATCTACTTTTCTCATTTTTTTCCTTCCTCTGTGTCTTCACAGTAATTTGGATGTATATAGAGGTATATTTTATTCAATGGGTAAATTACACCTTGAAAGGTAGACTTCAGGTTGCAAATGCTTATTCTGTCCCCTTGCTCCCCCCCAAAAAAAAACCACCAAATGCCATATATACCTATTCCCAAAGGGAGTTTATGTTGTTAAACTCAATGATTTACAAAATTAAAATGGGCATAAATATAGAAAAATGTTTCTCATCTCTGCATCATGGAGATTCAGAGAAAATGAGTGAATAATTTGGCCAAGGCAGTTTTGTTTTGACATCTAAATTAATGATACTGAGGAATCCACATTTGTACAAACAACATTCTGAGGTTTCCAGTTAATCACTGTAAGTTACTCACTCAACTCTCCATCTGCTCCTCTGTCTGAATCTTGAGGGTGTTCTAGGAAGGGCAAGTCCATGATTGAGAGCAGGAAGGACAAGAGAGATGAAAATAAAATGGCCTCCTTATGGAGACAGGAGATGGATGATCATTCAAAGTCTTCAAGTGGGTACAAGATGAACGCTTGTTCAGGGTTGTTCTTGCAAATAGTCATGTTCAGGCATCAATTGGACTGTACTCTCCGAGCTTCCTTCTAAATCTTGGGTTTTCTGGTACTGTTTACTTCAAATCATGCATCTAGATGGTCAAGTGCTAGATTTTGCATCAGGAAGATGACTTCAGTTGTGTCCTCACTCACTTAGTTGTGTGAAGTCAGTTAACCTGTTCTACTTTCAGTTTCCTCGTCTATAAAATTATGGGGTTGAACCTAATGACCACCCACATCCTGCTAGCTGCAAATGTATGAAATAGTTCTAGAAAAGAAGTTAGTTGGAGGGCCGAACAAACTGCGCTCTTAGCTAGGAAGACCAGAGATCTGGTCTTCTGACTGATGCTGCACAAGTCACTTCCCGTCTTATTGCTACAGGTACCCCCCCCCCCCCCGCCAAGTGTCTAGTTTGGAAAGCTTGGTTTGGCAGAGGAAATTTCCTCAATGGGAGTTACCTGCTCCAAAGAAATCACAGGTGTGACCCAGAAACCAAGCAAAACAATTTCTTAAATACTTATATGCATAAGAGCATCAGAGTGAAAGCCTTGAATATAAAGGCTTGAAGGAAATTGTCCCTGCTCTCAGAGGATTTATGTTCAGCTTATAAAAGGGGATAAATACATGACATGGACAACAGACTAGGATCTCACTGGAGATCTTGAAATCTCTAGAGATAGGGACATAAGCTGTGATTTCATTGGGTACGGGGAAACTCCATTTTCTATCCACTGCTTTGCTTGGCTTTGACTCCAGAGAACAACATATCCTCCACCCTCAGGATGAGGTGATTACCTGAAATCTCATTACCCACAAGAGTCATTCAGGTTTTGATCCTTTTTTGTTTTTTTTTGTCCTATCTTTTCAGTCATGTCTGACTCTTGTGATCCCATTTGGGGTTTTCATTTTCTTCATAGTCATGCTGAAATCAAGAAGGAGCCACCACCACTGACTGAGCAAGATGAGGCTGAGGTGAAGGCTTTCTGGTGAAGCTTCAGGGCTTGCCCTGGTCCTGCTCAGTACATGACATCCAATGCTTCTTCTCACAATGGGGCATCAGGCATTCCTTTCATCTATACACAAGAAGGCAGATCAAGTGGAGAAGAATTTGCTGATCTAGAACCAGAAAATGAAGCAAATTTAGCACTGAAAATAGAGAAACCATTTGGGGCTTCCTTGGCAAAGATACTAGAGTGGTTTGCCATTTTGTTCTCCAGCTCATTTTTCAGATGAGGAAACTGAGGCAAACAGGTTTAAGTGATTTGTCCAAGGTCACACAGCTAGGAAGTGTCTGAGGCCAGATTTGAAGTCAGAAAGTTCTGATTCCTTGTCCCTGTACCAATTCATTGCCCAGCTAGTCAGGTTGCCACTCTATACTGGCTCAGCTCTCCCTCTGCTGACTCTCCCCTCTGATTGGAGGGCTGGAGGGAAGATCACTAATCTCTTCTCAAAGCCATCCTTTATGGAGGAAAACTCCATTTGCATCAGTGGTTCTTCCTGGCTTCTTCAGTTCCAAGGAATGTCATGTCCCTGGGCCAGTAACCCCTAGTTCCCTTGCACACTTTTCACATTCCTTTGGGGATTTTAAGCTCTTTGACAGCACAGAATTTTATCCCCAGTTCTTTAAGCAGTGTCTGGCACATAGTAGGCACTTAATAGATACTTCTTGAATTGAATGCCCTGATGAGGAAATGTCCTTTGCTACTGCACAGAGGTACCTTCCCCATGATTTAGAGAGCTGCCCCAGCCAATATGTATTAGAAACAGGACCTGAACCCAGAACTTTTGAAGTCTGATGCCTGTATGTTACCTGCTCTATCACATTGACTCTCCTTGGATTTTAGGATTCAGAAATAAGAATTGAATCACATCCACGCAAACTGGCTTCAAGGTGAACTTGAGATTGGGATGGGGTAGATTTTGCATAAAGTCTTGCATTGGGCCTCACCCTAGAGCCTTCAACTTAGGCCTATTTCTGGAAGGGGAGGGCTGTCCTCTCCTCCTTATTTTGCTCATAGGTTGATGTGATTCAGTGGGGAGGGCACAGCCTTTAGAAACAGAGACATGTGCCAGTAAACCAGCTACTCAACACATTCCCTCTGAAATTCCCTGTACTTGGACCACTATTTTATGTGTAACATGGGGTTGGCAGATGACTTTGTGACTCTTTATGATCCCATTAGGGCTTTTCTTGGCAGAGATACTGGGGGGCTTTGCCATTTTCTTCTCTGGCTCATTTTAGATATGAAGAAACTGAGGAAAATAAGGTTAAAGGATTTGTCCAGGATCATATGGCTAATAAGCGTCTGAGACAAGGTTTGAACTCAGGAAGAGGAGACTTCCTGACTTCAGGCCAAGTGTTAGACCACCTAGCTATCCCTACTTTGATATGTAGGAATCACTAGAGGAATCATGTACCAGGGTCTTCTCACCCTAATGCTACCTGCCATGGTTTCCTGCTTACTGCCTGGGTTGTCCTCTATGGTCTCATATTCTTAACATAAAATGTTATTTTCACTCTTCTTTTATCTCTACTAGGTTTATCATATCATATATCAGATCTAGAAATAACCTGGACTATGTGCCTGGCACACTGTAAGTGTTTAATTGTTGACCTTCATCCAACCTTCTTATTTTAGAGATGAGGAAACTGAGGCTACAATCTTAATGACTTGCTTATAGCCAGTAAGTGTCTCAGACTCAAACTCTGGTCTCCCTGACTTGTGCTCTAGCATTCTAAGCTCTGTACCACCTAACTTCCATTTCAGAAAGCTACTGAAGCCTTCCAGAGTCATAGTGGAGTCATGAGTACTGTCCCACGAAATCTTAGGACAAGGGTTCCATTGAAGTTTCTCAATTTGCATGTTCCTCATTATGAATCACTGCTGTCCTTCCTTTTAAGCTGTATATGTTCTTACAGAATTTCAAAATCTTAGAACTTGAAATCATGTTATGGGTCATGTAGTCTATCCGATACCTAGTCAAGAATGCCCTCTTTAAAACAATGGATGAGTGATCATCTAGTCTTTAAGTAAAGATCTCTGCTAAGGAGTAACTGAGTTTCCCAAGGCAACTCATTCCACTTTGGGATGGATGTAATTGTTAGGATGGGTAGGGGGTGGTAGGTGCATCATGGGATGATAGAATCATTTATTTAGAGCTGCAAGGTACCCTACAGACCATCTTATAAAGACTTCCAATTTACAGATGAGGAACTGAGGGCAAGAGAGTTTGAGTGACCTGGCCAATGTCACATAGGAAGTAAGCAGGAAAGGGTGATCCCTAATCCTGCTCACTTTCCACTATAAAGCGGTGCTTCACATCAAGCCTAATTAGATCTCAATTCCAATTTCTATCCTATGGAGTAAAAAAAAATCCTATCCTGCTTCCATGTAACAGACATTGCAATTACATGAAGACAGTTATCATGCTCCCACCATAACCCTTGAATCTTCTCTTCTGCCACCTAAACACTCCTAATGACTCTATGCTACCTATTGGATCTAGCTTGGAGATTTTCATAAGCAGCTTTAGTTAACTAGGTTAAATTTTATGAGTCAAGCCATTCAATAGTTTCATGTAAGCCCAGAAGACAGGTTTAGAATTGGAAGGGAGCTTAGAGATAATAGAGTCACTGCAAGGGGTATCCTTGTCTAAGATACTGTAGGATGAATTCTTCATATATGGGTTGAACTAAAGAGCTTCTGAGGAGAGTGGCCAAATGATGATATGCCTTGATTCTGAACCACAGTAATCCTAGGAAGCAGTCATTTGAAAATGCTAGTACATTAGTGATACCTAGGTGGCACAGTGAATAGAGCTTTGGCCCTGGAGTGAGGAAGACCTGTGTTCAAATCCAGCATCAGATACTTAACACATAGCTATGTGACCTTGGGCAAGTCACCTAACCCCAAATTCCCTGCCTTCCCTCCTACAAAAAGAGAAAAAGAAAAAGAAAAGAAAATGCTAGTGCTCTCTACTCTAAACTCCTGGTGGGGTCAATAGCACAATGACTTTGAAGCCAAGGGGACCTAAGTTCCAGTTGTTCTTATGACGCAAAATCTGTGTGCTGCTGAGGCCGTCATTTCTTCTCTTGGTGCTCTAGATGAGTTCTTCTTAAGCTTTTTCTACTCCCAAACCTTTCACCGCTTCTTTATCTGTGGGCCTTGGCCCTATTTGGGGTCATGACCCACAGTTTAAGAAGCACTGCAGGGGGCAGAGTCAAGATGGCAGATTAAAAGCATGCACTTGCTTGAGCCCTCCCCCAAACCACTCCTAATAACTATAAAATTTACTCTAAACAAGTTCTAGAGCAGTAGAACCCACAAAATGACAAAATAAAACAAATTTCCAGCCCAAGACAACCTGGAAGGTTGACAGGAAAGGTCTGTTGCACCAGTCTAAGAGAAGAGCACAGTCCAATGTGGGCCATGCCAGCACAAATTGGCCCTAGTAAACCCAGAACACGTGTTATGTCATTGAATCATTGACAGCTTTGGTGGTTTCCAGGATTCTCCACCCACAAGTGCTAAAGACAACTTAGAACATCAGTAGGAAAGGTCTGTGGAACCTGGGTGAAATCAGAGTGCAGTCCAGCCCTAGCCCTGGCGCAGTGGCAGCAGCTGTTTTCATAGAGCTCTTGGCCCACAGACAGTGGGGAGGATCAAGCGAAGTGGAAATAATCCATTGATCACCTCCTGAAAGAGATCCCAAAAGAAAAACTTCTAGGAATATTGTAGCTAAATTCCGGAGTTCCCAATTCAAGGAGAAAATGTTGCAAGCATCCAGAAAGAAAAAGTTCAAGTATTGTGGAAACACAATCAGGACAACACAAGAATTAGCAGCTACTGCATTGAAATATGATATTCCAGAGATCAAAGGAGTTAGGATTAAAGTCCAGCATCAAAACTGAGTGTAATCCTTCAGGGGAAAATGGATATTCATTGAAATAGAGGATTTTCAAGCATTCCTTCTGAAAAGAGCAGAGCAGATAGATAGATAGATGTATATATGTGTATATATGTTTGTGCATGTATACATATATGCATATGCACACATGCATATGCACACATGTATGTATGCAGATATGCATGTGCATATGTGTGTTGTATTTATGTGTGTATATGTACACATGCCTAAACAGTGTGTGTATGCATGCACATGTGTGTGCATATATGTATTGTGCATGTATATATGTGTGTGTGCATACAGAGGGCACAAGGTAAGATGAATATTTAGGAATGATATCTAAAAAATAAAATTAAGTGGTGAGAGAGAAATGTACTGGGAGAAGGAGAAAGGGAGAGGTAGAATGGGGTAAATTATCTCACAGGAAAGAGGCAAGAAAAAACCTTTTTTCACTGAAGGGGAAGAGGAGGGAGGTGAGAGTAAATGAGTGAACATTATTCTCATTAGATTTGATTTAAGGGGGCAATAACATACACACTCAGCTGCATATGAAAATCTACCTTACCCTACAGGAAAGGAGGGGGGAAGGGAGGGGGAAGAGAAGGAGGTGTGATAGAAGGGAGGGCAAATAGGAGGAGGGGATAATCCAAAGCAAACATTTTTGAGGAAGGAACAGGGTTAAAGGAAAGAGTAGAATAAATGGGGATGAGATAGGATGGAAATATGGTTAGTCTTCACAACACGATTACACATGTGTGATTTATACCCAATTGCTTGCCTTTCTCAATGAAGGTTGGTAGGGAGGGAAGAAGAAAAAGAATGTGGCAAGCAAAGTTTTAAAACCAAATGTTAAAAATTGTTTTTACGTATAACTGGGAAATTAAATATACAGGCAATGGGGTTTAGAAATCTGTCTTGCCCTACAGAAAAATAGAAGGTTAAGGGATAAGAGAAAAGGATGGGGTTGATAGAGGGAGGGCAGGTTGTGGGAAGGGGTAATAAGAATTCACACCATCTTGGGGTGGGGGGAGGGGAGAGAGGGGGAGAAAATTTGGAACTGAAAATCTTGTAGAAATGAATGTTGAAAACTAAAAATAAATTAACAACAAAAGAAGAAGAAGCAGCACTGCAGTAGGCACCCTCCACAATTAAAATTGAAGTGAAGGGAACAGCCTGGATGTTAGAGGGAGTTCCTTTACCCGGGAATTCTCCATAATAATTAAATGTGTTTTCTGGTCCCTTTCTCTATCCCTACATAGATTTCACATACATTTATGTGGATTTGTTGCTTTCCCCAAGGTAAGACATACTTTTTAAAGGGAAATATTCTTTGGTTTTTGTCTCCATAGCCCTGCATCTTAGCATACATTCTGTCCCAGAGCAAGCAATCAATTAATATGTGTTGAATGAATGAATGAGACAGCCCAAAGAGTAAGTGCCTAAAATCTTCTATACAAACCCACAACTTTGAATCCTTGGATTCCAATGTTCACCATCTTTGGACCTTTGGCATTCATTGATGAGTCTCCTCTCAGTCTTCCTGTGTCCAAATTTAGTGCTTGAGCTGCCCCACTATGAAGTGTCAGAGAATAGAAGAATTGACTCCACTAAAAACTAATCCTTATTATCTTTCTGTGGCACTAATCTGACATGGAACATAATATAAAGGTCTCCTGGGCTTGGGAGAGTTTATTTGGAACTGGGAGCGAGTCTATAAAGTAATTTTCTATAGGTCACTTAAGACATTGGCAATCTATTCTACAGAAAGATGGCTTTAGAATTTATCAGGCCATGTCATGATATTTAGCACTGATCCTTGAAATATTTTAGCTTCATTTGAGCAGAAGCATAATAAAAACAGTAGGGAAAAGATGAATTGTGCCAATAAATATTGACTTTCATCTATGCTTTTATCAGTCAAGTGAGTCATTTCTGTTGGACCAGTTTTACATTTTGGATAATTCTGATCCTTGGAAGAACTGGGTTACACACATGGCTAAGAGAAGGATTTCAACGGGTAGTGGTGTGTTTCTTTTCCAAAAATCACTAAAACTACAATTAAAGAATCAATGTGAAGTAAGCAAATAGCAAACTTTAAAAATAAGAAAGCGTCCTAAATAGGAACAAGAAACTGTATTGAATATTTTGCAGAAATTTTGGCAAACAACATCATCAATATTTCCTTCATCTTCCAGGTTAATAACCTTTTCCACAAAGGTGATAAGGTGAGTCTAAGCAGACCTTGTCTTGATGAACTCATGCTAGTCACCTTTCCTTTTTTGGAGGTTTGCTAAGGACCTTTTTAGTTGCATGTTACAGAATTTTCCTGGAAGTCACACTCTATCTCCCAGGCTTATGGTTTGTAAATTCTTTTCTCTTCCTTTAAAAATATAAATCCATCATTTCCCCCTTTCCAGTCCTACCATACTGCTTCTATTCCCCATGGTCTTTCTAATAGAATGGATAACAGCTTGCTAATTAGAACCACCAGTGATTTCAGGACTTGTAGATCTGGTTCTTCTGGTGAAGCAAGGCAGCAAGCATTTTTTAATCACTTGCTATGTCAGGTGCTGTTCTAAGTGTCATGGAAACAAATACAAGGAGAAATTAACAGTGTCTGCCCTCAAGGGTGGAAGAAGACACAAAAGTGACATGAAGGTGTTTGGAAATCTGGAAGGCATGTGCCCATAGGATCTGATGCTAAAGTCTAGAAAGTCAGAAGCAAAATCAGGATTGTAATGAGTTTATCAAATAGATGTAAAGTGGTTCCCTACCCTTACAGTAATACATATATGTTAACTAAGTAGAGAAGGCAGGAGGAATGATGAGTTGGAGAAGGGAAAATGATAAATTTTGGTCTGGAAATGTTGGTTTTAGTCAACAAAAAACTTAACATGAGACAACTATGCTGCAGTGGGAAGGAGGAGGAGGAGGAGAAAGAGGAGGGGCAGAAGCAGGAGGAGGAGCAGGCAGTCCTAGATTGCATTTACAGAGGCACAGAATTCCTGGCTAGGATGCTGAGATCCCTGATGCCCCCTGCCCTGGGGAGATGCTCAGCTCTCAGCTGGAGCATAAACAACACATTTTAGGAAGAATATTGATAATCTTGGGAAAGTCCAGGTGAAGAAAATCATTATATTGGGGGGCCACAGAAGGAAATAAAAATATTGAAAATGGGAAAGAGAAGAGAGTTGGCAACTGTCTTCAAATATCCATGTACAGTCAAATTAAAAAAAAAGTTTGACTTACTGTATTTAACCCAGGAAGGCACAAAAGGTGGAGGAAGCAAAGAGGAAAGTTTTGCTTTGTACCAAGGAAAACTCTCCTAACAATCAATTTCCAAATGGGTAATTTCCAAATAATCTAACTGTAAAGCACTTAGCACAGTGCCTGGCACATAGTAAGTGCATTATTATTATTATTATTATTACTATCTTCATAATCGTCATCATTAGTCTCCTCACACTTGAGGTCTTTGTGCAGACAGGATTGTTATACAGGTGTAAATTGGATTCGATACCCCTGAGAACTTCCCCATTTTGGATTTCCCAGCTCTCCATGGTTGCCTCTGCCACATCCTCCTTTAGGATAGAGAGGGACCTTGCCATCTTGCCATAAAAGGCCCTTTTTAAAGAACTGGAGAAGGGAAGAATTAGGCAAATGGATTTTCCAACTTCATTGACTAGAACTTGTTGACCCTGGGGTGGGGGTTGGGGGAGGTACAATGAGTGAAAGCTGTAATTAAGCTAATTTAGGACTGATGTCAGAAAAGGCTTCTTAACCATGAGAGAGATACAATGTGGTGTGGGTTTGCCTGGCATTCTGCACCACTCAGGCAGTTTCTCTACATTTCTTTATCTAGTGAACTTTTGGCCTTGACTGCAGGCTACCATTTATTTTAATCTTTCACATTATGACTCAGAATATGCTCATCTCCCATTATATTTGTATTCTTGCCTTGGCTCTATTAACTGTCTAGATCAACTCCCATTGGACCCATGCCTATAGGAGGAGGGATACAAGAGTGCTTGGGCTATAGCAGCACCTTAATAACTGGCTATGTTAGCAAAAGGAAAAAGATTGTAATGTAAAGACCAAGGTTCAAGTCTCATTCTGCCAGTTATATCCTGAACCAGCCATTCTATTTCTCTGAACCTTAGTTTCTGACTCTGCAAAATAGAGAAATTATCTTTGAATTATCTAGCTCCCAGGTGAGGTTGGGACAATCAAATATGATTCTGGATTTGTAGTCATAAGCTCTATAGAAATCGATGTGATTATTATTCATCACCATCTGGGGACTGAATTGGCATTCTCATTTGAAAAGAATCACTGAGGAAAAAGGGAAAACAATCCTAATTCTTCATAGGATGTATCATCAAGAATGTCTTCAATGACTTTCAGATGCCTTGGGAAACTCTTTTCCCCGGAGAAAGACATAAAGAAAACCCATACAGAAAGTCTCTCAACTTACATTGTGCTAGGGACACACATACATGGACACACATGTGCACAACACACACACGCACAATTTTTTCCCAGACTTGAAAATGTTGTCTTTTGTTAAACCCCAATAAACAAATGTGTCAGTTTCCCAGTGGTCCAGTATATATTCCTCTGGCATCTCTCTATATTCTGAAGTCAGTCCTTCAATGCTCCTCGTCTCCCCCTACCCTCTACCCTGCCATGATCTTGATTGAGAGTAAAATATAAAAGCCAAACTCTTAAAAAAAGATAAAACAACCAATGGACATACATCCTTGTAAAAGGTCTTTGAATGTCATATATTTTGAAATATCTTCCAAAAAAGAAACATATGTTCTTGCAAAGCTTAAATAAAAAGGTTATTCCCTAAAAAAAGATTCCTAATCATCCACTCATCCTTGAACATATATATCCTCAGACAGCCACAGTTGCCAATGCTACATTCAGTTTAATTGAACATTTGGCTTATGTTACTTCCAAGGCTCCTATTTTCCCTAGAGTAGATTGTCTTCCCAGACACCATCCTGCCCACCCTCGATTATCTGCTCCATCTGAAGTTGGTAAGTTTCACAGGAAACAACATTCTGGGGTCTGCTCACTCCCATGGCCCACTCATTAAAAAACCAAAAATCAGCTCTCCTGAGCTCTGTCATTAAGCCCTTTTCTGCAAAGTGAATCTGTGTTTTGTGCATAATGTCCCCATTGAAGGCAAAATGTGTGGAGTAAGGGATTAGGCAGATATTGGTGATATGAAACCCAAGTCAGTTATTTACCTCTGCTTGGTGTTCAGAAAGAAATAATGAATGTGAAATGATCTCTCTAAAGCCCAAACGAACCTTCCTTGTGCTTTGTTATCTCTACCTCAAAAAAATCACACTCATGCACAGTGCCCTGGTCTTGAGGTTACAGCATCTTGTACCTCTCATCAATCCTCTTAGCTCAGCTCATTGAGTTATTTAGAACACAAAGAATCCAAGATTCAGAGAAGAAGTTCCCTTATCAGGGGTGGGAAACCCGCAGGTCTAGAGGCCACATATGGCTGTCTAGGTTCCCCAAGTGTGGGCCTCTGACTGATTCTAAGCTTCCAAGCTTGAATTCAGTCAAAGGGCCACACTGGCCACATGTGGCCTCTTGGTCACAAGTTCCCCACCCCTGCAGAGTATAGAACAGAGAATGATAAGGCCCTTATAGAACTTGGAGAGACTTCAAAATACCAAATGGGAAGAAGTAACAGCCAAAGAACTGGGAATATCAGAGCTTCAAGGGGGCTTAGCAAGTTCAATAATTGAGTCACAAGAGGCCTCAAAATATGGATTGTCAGAAAAGGGAGGGCCTTTAGAATACAAACCAGCAGAGCTGGGAAGAACTTCAGAACAGAGTGCATAAACAAGAGCTAATGGGACCCTAGAAAAGAGAACAGACGATGTCAGAACTGGGAGAGATTAAAAAAAAGAAACTGTCAGAGTTGGGAGAGACTGTAGAACATAGAATGTTGGAGCTGGGAGATGTCTTAGAAAAGAAAACGTAAAATGTGAAAGTTAGGAGGAACCTTAAAACAGAGAATGCCCGAGCTAGGAGAGGCCCTGGAACACAGAACACAAGAGCTCAGACAGGCTTTAGACGACGAAATGTTATTGCAGAGAAGGACATGAGAGGGAATGTCAGCATGGATATATACATTAGAATATAGAACAGAGAGTGATTGGAAAGAATATCCCAGAAATATGCTATCTTCAACTACTGAGAGGTCAGTTAAATGCCATCCCAATTTCCAATGGCCTTAAAAGATTGCTAGGCATTGCCCTCATCACAGTCCTAAATGATGGTGAGTCCAGGTATTTTTTTCCCATGGTGAAGGTAAAGTATATTCTTAGGTGTTAAATGGTGACTTACCCATGATCAGACAGTTCATAAGGAGATGAGATTCCAATACAGGTTTCCTGAGTCCAAGCTCAGCAGTCTAATTATTATACAACTTGGTTGCATCATTGATTACATATTAAATTCTAGAACATAATGATGAAAAGACTATATTGGTTCTCAAGATTTCCAGTGCACCCCTCAACACACACACACACACACACACACACACACACACACACCTTGCTTTATTGATATTTTGCATTTAATTTTCTATAGGTATATTTCCCAACTGACCTTCTTCCCTGACCCCACCGCTGCCAAAAGAAATGCAGACTTTGAAAACTTTGAGATTACTATCCTTATCAGGTTCTGCCTCAGTCAAACTGAGACCTGTTAAAGATCTTACTTAGCTTGAAAAGGCCAAGGTTATCCATTACATCCAGCGTCATCTATATATAGTTGTCCTGATCTATATATTGCCACTGGACCCAGGTGGGTGCAAATGGTGACTTTGCACAGCCCTCCCTCACTCAAATCCAATTAACTTGCATGTGATGATATCACCTTCCTGATATCATGGTCTTCTTTGAGAATGAAGGAAAAATAACAATGGAGAAAAAAGAAAATGATCACCTTTGGACAGGCTGTGGGTGTGCTAGCACACTGATGCCCTCTGTTGGTGAAGCTGTGCATTTAATATCAAACCATTCAGGAAGGCAATTTGCATCATATTCAAAAATTGTTTAACTGTTGATATCTTTTGACCCAGCAATACTATTATTAGTAATATACCCCAGGGAGATCAGCTGTAGAGGGGAAAGATGGGTAGATACATAAATATTGAGGGCAGCACTTTTTAGCATTACATTTTCACTCTACTACTCACAAACGTGCCTTTTTTTCCCTCATCCTGAAAATAAAGCCTTGCTTTATGTTTTCCTCTCCACTATTGTCCTATATCTCTTCTGCTCTTTGTACCTAAGCTCCTTGCAAAGTTCATCTGTGATAGACACCTCTACTTTCTCCCATTCTTGTCTTAACCTCTTACAATCTGACTTCCAACCTCATCATTCCACCAAAACTGCTCTCTCCAAACTTACTAATGATCTCTTGTTTGCTAATGCAGCAATCTTTTCTCTATCTTCATTTTCCTTGATTTCTCTCCACCCTCTGACACTATCTTCCTTGGTAATTGTCTTCTTGATAGGTTCTTGGGCCATCGCTCTCTCCTGGTTCTCACGATTGCTCCTTCCTTGTCTCTTTTGATGAAGCCTGTTAAAAGTCATATGCTCTAACTATAGGTATACCCGGGAGCTCTGTCCTGGGTCCTTTTCTTTTCTCCCTCTATAGTACTCCCCTTGGAGATCTCAGCTGCTCCCATAAATTTAAGTATCATCTCTATACTAATGATTCTCCAATCTCTATATCCAGCCTCACACTCTATGCAGACTTCCGATCATGTGTCCGCTCACTTTGCAGACATTTCAAAGTGGACATCCAGTCGGCGTCTTAAATATGCCCAAATATATTTGAAATATCTGAGATCTCGACATGCCCAAAACCAAACTCGTTTCTCCACCAACCTTTCTTACTTTCTTTCTGTTGCTGTTGAGTCCTTTCAGTCGCGCCTAATTTTTCATGACACCCTTTAGGGTCTTCTTGGCAAAGATATTGAAGTAGTTTGCCACTTCCTTCACCAGTTCATTTTATATATGAGGATACTGAGGAAAAAAGTGTTGCGTGACTTTCTCAGGATCACAGACTTAGTGTCTGAGGTCAGATGTGAACTCAGGTCTTCCTGACTGCAGGTACAGTCTTGTCTCTACTGTGCCACTTATCTACTGCTCTCCTACATTTCATGTTATTATAGAAGGCAACACAATTCTCCCATTTTCTCATGCTCACAATCGAGGAATCATCTTGTTCTCTTCACTGTTTCTCACCCCTGTGCAATATCCAATCGGTTGCCAAATCCTGTTGGTTTCGCCTTTGCGGCATCTCTCCTCTGTGTCCTCTCTTCTTCACTGACACTGCACCACTCTAGCACTAGTCCTTAGCACCACACACCTAGACTTACCTAAGAGCTGCTATGGGGCCTCCTGACTCAGTCTCTCCCTGCTCCAGTCCATCCCTTAGCTGCTAAAATGATTTTCCTGAAGCACAGTTTATACCATGACAATACCACCACCACCCATCCAATAAACTCCAGTGACTCCCTATTGCCTTCAGGATCAAGTAGAAAATTTTCTGTTTGTCATTCAAAGCCCCTCATAATCTAACCAACTCTAGCCTTCTCAGTCTTCTTATACCTCACTCTCCAACACTGGCAATCCAGTGACAAATCCTCCTGATGGGTTCATGAAGAAGACACTCCATCTCTTGACACAAGGTATTTTCCCTGGTTATTCCCTATACCTGGAATGTTCTCCCTCCTAAACTCTGCCTATTGAGTACTCTGGTTTCTTTTAGGCCACAAGAGAAAAAGAGAGCATATTTTAGCGATAGGAAGCAGTTTGATCAAAAGCATAGCAATTCAAGGTATAGGCAATGATGGAAGAAGTACATATGATATAATTTGTTTGGGACCTGTAGTCCTGGAAAATGATCAACATCAGATAGAATCAGAAATGCAGGATTGAGTTAAATAGTGGAACTTCTTAAATTAAATAACAATTCATGTAGTTTGAACTTAACTTGGGAGGCAAAACAGAATCATCACTGTGCACTGACTTGGTCAAACCATGTTCAGAATATGTGTTCTGCTGGGAGGCAGGACAACTATTGATGAGGTAGAATTCATCCAGAGGAGTGTGGTCCAGGAAGGGGAGAGGACTGTGGCCATGTCTTTAACAATAAGTAAAAGGAACTGGGGAAGTGGAATTTGGAGAAGAAAAATTTCACTGGGGATTCCTTGCTGTTAGTTACATGGATGACTTCATGAGTAAAAGGAATTAAAGCCCTTCTTGGTCCCAGCAAGCAGAACTAGAAACAATGTATAGAAATTACAGAAAATCACAATCCCAGAGATTCAGAATTGTAGTAGACATTGGCAGTCATCCATTCCAACTCAAAGGAATTTCCACTACAGCAAACCCAATCAGGGGCCATCCACCCTCTCCTGGGTGACTTCCAACTCACTCTACTTTTGGACAGCTCTAATTATTAAGAAGATCTTATTTTCCTGATATCTGTTTTTAATTCTCCTCTTTGCAACAAAAATCCATTGCCCCAAGTTCTACCCTCTGGTACCAAACAGAACAAATTGAACGATCGTTCATATTCCAGTCCTTCTAGTATTTGAAGACAGTTATAATGCTCCACCATATTCTAACACTGTCTATTCTTCAACTAATCATTACATGATTGAATGATGATCATGTGAATGAACAAGTGGAAAAAATGTTTATCGAGTATTTACTTTGTTTTAGCTGATTTTCTACTAGAGGCAGGCATTATGAGGGGGTGGAAGGAGATATTCTAACTATTAGATTCATCAATCTGTGAAAGAGATCACCTTAGAAGATTGTGGCATCTCCACCACTAGGGACTTTCAAAAAGATGCTTAACCCTTTTCAAGTTTATTGTAGATAGGCTTCTTGTTCCACTATGGGTTGGACTATATGATTTTGGAAGTCCCTTCTAGATTATCAGGTGCCATCAAATTCCATGGACAATGAGAGAGGATAGAATTAATCACTTCATCAGAAACCTTTGCATGGCTTTTATTAATACTTAGCTTATAGAATTATTTGCAAACTTGCATGGTGCCCTCACACTATTGTACCATTTCACCAATATATACAACTATCTACTTAATCACTATCAATTTGTGTTCCTGCTTTGCACTTCACAGTTCTAAGATTATTCAAGATTCAGGAAAGTATGAAATGTGTTCTGAGGAAGTCACATTATTTTGCCTTGCTTTTATTACAAGACCAATCTAACACCATCTGAAGTTATCCTGACAACCATAATTCTTCATCTCCCACCAAGCTGCCAGTGACTCAATTAGCCCATGACTGGGTCTTGATTTTGTTGATCCTGTTGGAAGTTTCATTGCTCCAAACCCATAAAGATCAAGGTAGGATAGCCCTTTCTGGAGACAGTGCCACCACCTATAGCTAGTGTGAAGACATTTATAATCAACAGTGATAGAGAATCAGGAGGTAAAGTTGTAAGAGAAAGGTCCCTAAGTAGTAAAGATCCCAGTAAATTATAATGGTTCAGAAAGCCCCATTTCTGCCAAGATCAATCTCAACCCCACTCTGAAGAAATCTATCAGCTTATGTGGAATGATGTATATGTGGGAAAACGTATCAAGTCAGGGGGTGGAGAGTAGATGTCAAAGGATCTAATCATAAACATGCTAATTAGAAAGGGAATTTCTTAATTCCTCCAGCTTATGCATCCTGCTTGGTAACAGATAACAATACCTAGGTGGAGAGGCATTTCATCTATCTATTTAATAGTTAGAAAGAGTTTGGGTTTAAAATCATTCTGCACAATGTTCAGTGATCTATCAATCAAAAATATCACTAAATCATGAGGCAATTAGTAGCCTGATTGCCATTCACCAATTCACTAATCATATTAGGTTAACAGACTGTTTCAATGTCAACAACCAGGAATATCTATGTATGTCATTTACATGTTTCAGTGCTGTGGTTAACTCTTGTCCATGGTACTGAAAGGGCTCTCACCCTAGTGAGAGTGATATTGTACATCTTTTGAAATTAAAAGGTGGTTGAACTCACAGTTAATTACCCCTCCTCATAATGAAAAAAAAAACATATATTTAAATATATGCCACTTGGAAAGTGGAAAGTTTATGCAACTAAGGTAAAAATATTCATTCCTTTTTTAGGTGTTTAATTTTAGGTGTTTAAAGAAAAGATTGAGTCAAGTCCTATGTCTCTTTAATTCACAGGACTCATACAACAGATTTATAATTATACCTCACATTTATAGAGTACTTTATTTTCTTATAAAAGACAATGTCACTTTATAGCTCTTTAAAGTTTATATAAGGGGAGTTCTTCACAACACCTCTTAAGGTAAGTACTACCTGTATTATTATCCCCATTTTACAGATTTTGGGAGATCTAATGACTTAAAAATCCAAATGGAGAAATTTAGACAGCTAATTAGATGGAGGGTTGAAATTGTCCAAAGTCAAGACAGAATTTTGGCAGGACTCAGTATCAATCATCAACTTTGAGTTTGCTGATTCTTTCCCTTTTCCTGAAAATCCAGACACTTGTCATTCTCTGGTCTTCCTTCACCTCTTTGTTCTCTCAGATTTCAAAGATCAGTGAGAATGGCTCAGCAATCCCAGCTGGCAATTCTTTCAATATCACTTGGTGATTTGAACTCTTCAAAGGCAGCTAGGTGAACTTTTTTTTTCCTATCCCCATGCTCATATTGGGTATCAACTCCCTATTAGTCATATTTGTTCTGTCCTTTCTAGTCCCAGAAGTCAATCTCTTCAGCAGAGGAAATAAGTGGGGGAACAAGGAAGAAAAACCAAGTAGATTTGCTTTCTCTCTGTCTTCAGTTATTATTATACTATCCATCCAAGCAATGGACCTGTCCCTTCTTTGATCATCCTCTTTTTTGTCCCAAAATAGCTTTAAAAACTCATGTTCTATTTTCAGGTTTTATCTAAGTTCATTTTGATCATAAGCCCTGTTGAAAATTATTTTATTGGACTTGACTCCACTTTTGCATGCAAAAGTGTCCCTGGTATCATTTTCTCTATGTGTCTTCTTAAAATTCTAAGTCAATTGGTTTCCTGTACATTCTGATTTGCTTCTTTAGACAACCTTACCTTTTCCCCATCATTAGAATGGTTTTTCTTTATTCTTTAGGAATTTAATTTTTAAGCACTTCAGACTCTCCAGTACTTATTTCCCCTCCATTGAATTGCAGTAATCATTCATTTATACAGTTCATGGATTAGCTAAAGGCTCTGTAGAAAGCATTGTGCTCATGATTAGAGAAGGTCCAGAGATCAGGTAAGACCCAGTTTCTGCATCCGTGCAGCTTACAGTTCAGCAAGGGAAGAGACATAGACACATGCAATTATACTGCAGATCAAATGATGATAATATAATAGTCTTAGAAATCAAAGTGCCCTCTCAAATTTAAAGGATAATATGAATCTTAGAGCATCAAAATGGGAAGCAGGCATATGAATGGACATTACAGTTAGATTTCAAAGGATATGAAGCAATTCAAAAAATGAAGAGGGGATTCTACCTCCTCAATTCAATTGACCAAACATTGATGAAGTGTCTATTACCTTCCAGGACCGTGCTCTGCCCTGAGGATATGAAACAATAAGGGAACATATTCTGCTCTTAAGGAGCTTACATTCCCCTAGGGTGAAACATTTACCTAGATAAATAAATATCAGGTTATTTTTAAAAGGAGCAAACATCAACATGGTGAGAGATGAAAGAGAGGGTCAAGAAATATTCAAGGAAGAGGCCTCACTTAAAGCTAAGCTGTGATGGAAGAGAAACATTCTTGGAAGCAGAAGTAAGGAAGAAACTGATACTAAATATATACTGTCTATGCAAATACTCAGAGATAGAAGATATGATGTCAGATATGAAGAACAGTCTAATTTGGTTTCAACATAGATGATGTAGAGGGGACCAAAGATAAAGAAAAGGGAGATTGGAGTCATATTCTGGAATCATTTATATACCAGGCTGAGGAGTTTTCATTTTAGTCTTGGAACATGAGGGAGCCTCTGGAACATCAGAGCTGCATTGTAATATGGTCAATTCTGACCCTAAAAAAATTAGTTTGGTAACTGTGTAGAGAATAGATCGGCAAGGACAAAGTGTGTAAGACTCTAATGAACTTGTCCATGTGGATGTAAAAATTGGAACCAGTTACAGCAGTCAAGATCATGGTGCTAGAGTAACATTCTGAAGGGCTGTGTCTTCATAAGCAGATGTGATCATTTGGGCAGCTGGTCTTGGTATCTCAGACAAGGCAGAAAGATGTGTAATGCATTCATTATATGCTTAGTATGTCTCAGGAACATGTAATTCATGAAGCTTGTCCCCAAACTCTGATGTTCCTAATAGCTTTGTTCTGGAGAGAATGCTTACTTCTGCTTGAAATGAATTAATAAGAGAGCACATGAATAAATGAACAGAAAAACACATCTTCCACCATTCAAAGAGGGCACCCAGGGCATATAACTCATAATTTCCCACCTTACTGCTCTCCTGGACTTTACAATCTCTAGAAACCCATCAGTCAGAAAGATTAACTCAGATCTGAAAATCACACCTCTGCAGATCATTTCCTGCTCTGGCTATAGGACTTCGTCATGCTCTGAAGGGCTACCCTTGCCGCCACTCGGCTATTTCTTCTCATGAGCTGTTTTATAAGCTCCTTGAAGTGAGGGATTCTCTCTTGCCTTTCTTTATATTACCAGAACATAGCAGAGTGCCTGGAATAAAGCAGGTATTTAACAAATGCTTTTTACTCTCATGCAGAGGAAGGAGGCAGGAACAGAAGATGGCAGGAAGGAAGGAAGGAAAGAAGGAACGAAGGAACGAAGGAAGGAAGGAAGGAAGGAAGGAAGGAAGGAAGGAAGGGAAGGAGGGAGGGAGGGAGG
>NW_027186374.1:1109931-1111600 GCF_028583685.1 Petaurus breviceps papuanus | reverse complement strand
AGGAAGGAAGGAAGGAAGGAAGGAAGGAAGGAAGGAAGGAAGGAAGGAATGGGGTGGAAGGGTGGAAGGAAGGAAGGAAGGAAGGAAGGAATGGGGTGGAAGGGGGGGCAGCATTTTTGAGTGATTGATTACCACTGGATACTACATTAATGAGAAATCACTTTAAATCTAGTGTTCCCTTAAACCCTCAAATTCCTGTTAGCAAGAGCTCTTCTCCAAGCCTGGAGTGCAGTGCCTCTCCTCCTCCCCACCCCCCAGGGAGTAGCTCTAAGCTAACTTTCTCTCAGGAGTGATCTCTTTGACCTATTTCTCGCCTCTTTAAAAGATAATTTCCTCAAGTCAGAAAGTCTGCCTGATAGTTTCCTAGAGTTGTGTGTGTGTGTGTACATGCATGCATTCATACATACATATATACATACATGTATAGATAGTTTACTACAGTTCCATGTGTATCCATACACTGTAATATAGTCTTCTATAGTGCTGTGTATATGCATGTACACACATACGCACTTATATGAGGGACACAGGGGGAGAAATTATAGGGAAGAAATGATAAATTCTGAGGAGTTGTAGCCAGAAGAGGGACCAGAAGGAAGTCCACATAATCCATTAGTGTATCCTCAAAACATTTGGACACTTAGGACTCCATTCTGCTTTGTAAACATTAATTCACTGAGCACAGGTCGTTGAAGCCTCTTTGCCATTCCCCAACCCAAATCTACCTTTGGATTCCTTGGCTACTGTATGTCTTATGGGTCTGATGTAAGACTGCCTCACAAACTGTGCAAAGATATACTTCAATTTTATGCATGAGCCTAGATGCTTTTGAGAGAACTAGAGATTTCAGCAGCAATTTGGAAAAATGAACTTAAACCTAATTGGACAGAATCCACTCTTGCCTTTCCTCATGAGAGTGGTAGAGACTTAATTGCAGGGGCTAGCTTTTTAGAACATAAAACAAGGGGCCTAAGATCAATAGTTCAGTTCATTTTACCAGAAAGAAAGTAAGGGTCAAAGCATTGAGGGCAATAAGAATAACAATAATAATATTCAATATATTATTCCAATCATTGATATTATTATTATTACTTATATTACTATTTATAGAGTGAGAAACAGGGTGACAGAATTGATAGTGACCTAGTTTCTAGCTAGGAAAATCCTTCATTCAAGTACAATCCCTGACAGTCACTGGCTGTGTGACCCTGGATAAGTGACCTCCTGCTCAATAACCTAGGAAGACTTGAAATGGCAGACCAAACACCCAACTGCATTGATAGAGATAGTTTTCTCTTCAGGAGTTTCCTACATCGATTATTTTCAGGGGTGATACCAAAAATAAGACAAGGAACTCTCTGAGTAAAAGAAGGAGAAGGGAAGACAAAATTTTGCCGTGACCTACAAAGAGTAGACTCTGCTTAGGTTTCTGCCCTTAAAATATGACAGACATACATACAAAATCCTAACTGATCTTTGTACTAGAGTGAGAAATGAAAGAATGAAGGGAACTTGGGGCGGCCAGGTGGCTCAGCAAGTAAGAGCACTGGCTCCAGTGTCAGGATGACCTGGATCAAATCCGGGCTCAGATACTCAGCACCACACCCAGAAATAACTGGCCATGTAACCTTGAGCAAGTTACTTAACCCCAATTGCTTTAAAAAAAAAA
>NW_027186374.1:1095155-1109531 GCF_028583685.1 Petaurus breviceps papuanus | reverse complement strand
TCTCTCTCTGTCTCTCTCTCTGTCTCTCTCTGTCTCTCTCTCTGTCTCTCTCTCTCTGTCTCTCTGTCTCTCTCTGTCTCTGTCTCTCTCTGTCTCTCTCTCACCACACACACATATAGTATGTGTTTCTTTTTTATATCCCCTTTATTTCTAAATATATGTTTCCCTCATCCCTATTCAATGTACCACCTCTTTTAACAGAGATTAAAAAAGAAATAGAAAGGAACGATTTGCTAAATTCACCCACCAATCTGCCAGGTCTGAGCATATATTCAATATCCTACACCCACAGCCCTCCACCTCTGCAGAGAGGGAAGGAAGAAGCATTGTTTTCAGCTGGGCAGCAAATTTTCCAATAGTGCATATCTTACAATTGGGCACATATCCTGAGGAGGCTTAGAGGAATCAAAGGATGGGAAGATCCATTGAGGGAAGGAAGAGAAGAAACAGTGCGATATTCAACCTAGATTACAATTTACTTTGTTTTGGGAGGGAGATCCTGGTCTTTGAATAGTTGAGGTGTTATGTTGTGGACAATGGATGAGACTTCTGGAGAGTTCCAGAGGGGACCTGTTTTTGAATCCCATCTCTGCCACTTCTTATCTGCATGACTATGCCAACCAAATCTCTTCCCTATGCCTCAGTTTCCTCATCTGAAAAATAAGGGCATTGACAAGCCAACCTCTGCTGTCCATTTAGGTCTAGGTCTATTATACAATCAACCAAGTGAGGGGATAGAAGTTAGAGAGAGATGGATTCCAGCTTAATATAAGGACTAGTTAGTAAAGCAGTAAAGGATTGGAGTTTCTCAGGAACTAGGTGTAATCCCATAACAATGGATTTGGAACCTAGAGGATGACTTTTGTCAGGGATTTTTGCAAAGAGTTTTCCTTAAGTGAAATAATCTTTGAAGCACCCTATGTCGGTTCAGTCTTATGAATTTTTGATTCCTTTATTCATAGTTTTCATAAGTCTGTCATTAAAAGATTCTGGGTTTCTTTGTTGTCTCCCCAATAAAACAGACTTGTAGATGGAGCCATGGTGACTTTAGAAACTCATCTGAAGACAAATCATCCCATTGTTTCTGAGAAATGAACTGCCTTGAACTTGAACTTGAACTATCTTGTCAAGTAGCCTCTACCTGAAAATATTCATCATATTTTTAAGGGGATTAAATGTTGGGATTTCTAAATATTGGCTTTCCCTCTTCCCCATTCCTAAGGAAAAAAAAATAATAAAAAAAATATAATTTCATCTTTCTGAAATGGATCTAGGTGCAGCCTGTCTTTGTTCTCAGCCTTGCTGGGCCCAACCTGAATAGCCTGCTTTGTGTGGAAACAATAAGACAATTAAATACCTCTAATTGAACAAGCTGGTTGCTAGGCAATCCCCTAAAAGCCTCTGTGAAACAAGCAGTCAGGGGAATAACAGAAGCAGAAAATAAACCCAAGTGGGCTGATTGTTTACTGAGGTCTGTGTGGCCTCCACTGGCTAGACCTGGGGAAGCACCAGTACACTGCCCAAAGGGCATTTTATTCAGCATCTCTATCTTTTTCATCAGGAGCTTACAGTTACAGAAAGTCTCTGCACACACCCTCTTCATTCCTATCACTGTTTGCTTTATGGGACAGAACTCAGAAGTCTATGGAAGAAAGGCTTTCTGGGAGAAGGGAAGTCACATCTTTCCTGGTAACCAGCAGACTGGGCCTCAACACTGCCTATATGGGCCCCAGGCCATTTGATGGCTTGCAGGAGTAGCAGTAGCAGAAGGAGAGACTGAAGTCCCCAATAAAAGCAAAACCAAAGTCAAAATGCATCTCTGACCTCTGGGTTTCAAACTCAGTACCCTAAGATGTCCAGGGTCACTCTATTCATTTCCTTCTTGGAGTTCATTTGATTTGGGAGCATGGGGGAATGAATCCTATCTCTGAATATTGGAAATTGTTGTAGAAAATGCTTGAGTTTTCTCCAGCTCTGTCCTATGCCTGGCTTACTTCTGGGTTTGTTGTGTTCTGGGAGTGCTAGGGACTCCAAAATCAGGGTGGGGGTCTGCCTCAAAAGAATTCAACCACTCAACCCTACTTTCAGTCCAAGTAGCAAGTTTATTATGACACCAATTGGGTGAGCAAGATTTCAGGTAAACCTGTAGCATTTGTTTCTCCAATACAAGCAGGCCAAATTTAAGGATCTGCACATTGGATAAGGATAAAGTAGTATTTTATACAGAAAGAAAGTGGGAAGATCTGGATGGGATTAAGGAGTAGCCAGCAGCCTGGGGCAGGAGGGGTCCAGACAGCTGAGGGAGTTAAGTGGATGGAGAGCCACAGTGAAAAACAAAGATTATTGACTGGGATGGGCCAAGTTCCTCCGGCAGGCACCAGAGAGCTGGCTCCAGGGAGTCCAGGTCCCAAAGACAGGGTCTTTTTCTTTTAAAGGTCCAGATCCCATCCCTGTGAGGGTAATCAGCACCAGTTAGCAAAATGGTTGTAAAGTTGGTAGAGAAATTAGGAAGATGTGAGTTCAAATCCTGCCTTAGACACTCATGGTTGTGTCATATTTCCAAACAAACTACCTCTCCCAGTGTCACTTTTCTCATCTATAAAATGAGGGTCACCTATTTCATGCAGTTATTATGAAGATCACATGAGATAACACATAGAAATCCTTTTTAAACCTTTAGACATTCTATCAACAGTAGCTAGTATTAGATTACAGCCCCTAGCTTCCTTGGACCCAGTTCATATCAGATTCTATTGTGAGCCTTACTCAATCCCCTCAATTTTGTGCGCTCTCTCCTTTTTCAAATTATCTTCTACTTATTCATAGGACTAGGTAATTCGAAAGTTACAGCTAAGAGGGGGCCTCAGATCTTATCTTGTTCCAAACTCTCATTTTACAGAAGAGGAAGCTGAGGCCCATGAGGTTCAGTGATCTGCCCAGAGCCACATAGGTTGAAAGTGGGAGACTGGGCACCTCAGGTTATCTGAAAGGAAATGGAGGTGATGAGGTACAGGCTCTGGAAACCCCCCTGAACTCTCCTTGAATCTCACACATGAGGCATTTGCCTTAGTTCATAAGCATTTCATTATAGCTAGGCCCAAATCTCTTACTCTTACTAGCCAGCCTTCCATTGTGCAGCTACCCTCCACCCTTGATCCTCCCAAAATATTATGCCCAAATCTGTTACCCTTAAACTAGCCTTGCCCTCAACTGTCTGTCATCTCCAGACAGCCTCCAGCTATTGCCCCCCCCCTTAATCTTTCATTACTGGAATCTGACCCCATTTGACTCATCCTGAAGCCCCCCCCCAAACTCCTCCTCTAGACCACCCCTAGATTCCTCCTACAAGCTTTCTGTATATAAGATCCATCTTGCCTCCATGACGGAGCCAGAGAATTATTTAGTCCAGACTCACTGCGTCAGATGATTCTGGCCTGCTTGTCCAATGCAAGAGTTACAGATACCAAGGCTCATTAAGAGTCTACCCATTATGATGAACCTTTAATAAGCTGATTTCTTTGGCTGAGAGAAGACTTGAGTTGAATTCATTTGACAGGACCTGGTGTGTTGGTATTTTGGGGTCTCAAGCTCCCCTACCCTAGACCTCAACAGAGGATTTTAGTTTGTTTTTTTCTCCTGTGTTCTACTGCTCCCAATGTTGTAAGCACCAACAGAAGCAGCTAAAGAGTGCAATGGATAGGATGCTAGGCCTGGAATCAGGGAGACCAGAGTTTAAATCCAGGGATTATGATGATTCAACAAGACAATATTTGTAAAGCAAGTGTGTAGCAAGGAGTAGGCCTAGTAAAAATGCTTTTGTTCATTCACACCAGTAGAAAGCAAGCTTCCTGAGGGGAAGAACTGGCTTTTTTCTTTGTATCTGCAAGGGCCCAGCAGAGTTCCTTCCCTTCCCTGAGGCACTCAAAAGAAGGCCAGTTCCCTGGATCATTGATTGCAAGATAGGAAAGACCTTGGAGGCCAGATAGTCCAAACTCCCCTTTTGGCAGGTGGGCATGCTGAGTCCAAATGAACCTGTGGATTACCTAGGGTCTCACAGCTGATGTATGGCAGAAGCTAAACTGGAATTCAAGTTCTCTGTTCCTTTTTTTTTCTGCCTTTACCTAAGGCCTCTTTTATTTACTTATTTGAACCAATTTGCCTTGTAGTCAGTGATCTATCCATCTTCCTTCTTTCTTCATGCTCATAGAATCATAAATATAGAACTTTAGGAGACCCTAGAGATCACAGAGTCCAACGCCCTCATTTTACAGAGGAGGAAACTGAAGCCCAAGGAAGGGATTTGTCCAGGATTCATTTAAGTAACTACCTGAATTAGGATTCAAAGGGAGACCTTCCTGAATCCCCACCTTGATTTAGCATGCAATCCACTAGAAACATTAGCTACCTTTACACTGAGAACAATTGAACTGAATTGCCAAAGGACAGGGTGGCCTCCCCTCAGAATTGTGATACCCAAAGTATGATGGGTATTTCTTCATCCTCTTTGGTTTTCATGACTCCAGGATTTAGAGCTAGAAGGAACCTTGTTCCTCTCTAGCCCCTTTCATCTCAAAATTGATGACATTTGAGCCTATGGCCCCTTCATGCTTCACATGAAGAAACTTCTGAGAGCTATGCCCTGGTACTCTCTGGTTTACATTTCAGTTCATTTATATTAATTAAGCAAATCAGTGCTCAGGCAGAGCTTAAAGGACAGATACTTAATTGAGAAAGCTGTCTCCAAATACATAATCAGCACAAAATAAACCCTTACAAATAAGAGTGTATTATACACACATGTGTATGCATATACATACATGTGTGCTTGAATATGCATGCTTATACATATTCATTGGCATGTGCCAATATGCATAATCTATATGCCAGGACATGAATTTTGGCATGCAGTGTGCACATACAAATGCAATGAAATATGCATGTAATTATATACACGTCCATTGGGCAGATATATGGTGCTCTGGATAGAGTATGTGGCCTTGAGTCAGGAAGACCAGTCTTCCCAGGTTCGAATCTGTCTTCAGACACTTACTAGCTGTGTGACCTGTTTGTCTTAGTTTCCTCGTCTATGAAATGAGCTGAAGAAGGAAATGGCAAACTACCCTTTATCGGTGCCAAGAAAACCTCAAAGGGAGTCGTAAAGAGTCAGACATGACTGAACATGGAACCCATATGGTCAGTGTAATATACATGTGTTTATATAGCCTTGTACATGCATGTATGCACACACATATCCATGTACATGTGTGTGTACATACACACATTTCCACTGACTCATAGAAATAATGACAGAAATTACTTCAGAAGTAATGGAGTCTGAATCACTCATTTTCCAGATTAGAAAGTTAATTTGTAAGCTTTAATTCATCTTTCCCTTTTACTACTAGCATACTTTACCCATGACTTCTTTCTACTCCATCTAGGCATGTTTGCCCTTATAACCACTGAGTAGGCCCTCCAATGACAGCAAGCTTGCTAGAGAGCAAGGATGGGGAGGAGCCAGCAGAGCATTTCTTTCAGCTTTCCACAACCTGGGATTAGTATTATCCATCTTAAGTGCTTGAATATGTCAACCTCAAAGGTTGGTTAAAAGAGGGAAACAGACTAAGGGGTATTTAAATTGCTATCATTCCTTCCCTTAAAGCTAGTGAATATTTACATACGTGGAGCCAGAATGTGAATTGGGACTGTCTCATAAAAGGAATGAAAAGGCTTAAATACATTTCAGAACAATCCCAATTCAGAATCTCTATGTCACTCAAATTTATTATCTCCATATATGTTTAACCATAGTATGAAAAAGGAATTTTCTTATTTGAATAGTTTGTAAATACAGTAAGAAAAGAGAGAGTTGGCAAAGTGTCCATTGAAAATATAACCCAGGATACTGGTGTTTAAGTTACCATTAACTTGAAATAGCATAGTATATGTCCATAAAATAGTAAGATAAGGAGAAGTCCCATAATTCAAGGTGGACTGTGCTTAAGGTGCCTTGTCCTCGGTAGTCATTAGCAGAAGATTGCTCTGGCCAACTTTGTCGCTCTGACACAGGAAGGGGTATTCTGGATTTACTCAGAGAGCCACGAAGGGAATTTCTGTTAGGCCAAGAGGTTTCTCCTAGTTGCTTAGTTCAGACTCGGGACCATCTTGAAGTTCAGATGATATTCCATGATTTCCAAAGTCAAGCTGGTTCATTCCCAAGCCGTACTTCCTCAGAACAAACCCCACCTTTATTAATCACAGGACTCAAAGATATTCCAATGAAACATCATGGTCAGAAAAGCAGCAACCATCTACCATTCAGATGTGGAGAACGCCCCCCCCCCCCAAAGTACATATGTTGTCATTGGAAAGAATAAACACTCATAAGGGACGTGCACATAGGCACACATGTAGAGTACAAATGGGGTCAGGAGGCACGTGGAGAAGACATATGAAGGAAATGTTTGGGATTGGTCTGGACAGGTGGGGCAACTCATGCTTTGATGTTGCAGATCCTTTGACTCTTCCCTTCTTTCATCACACTTTCCCCTTTGTGGGTCATTGGCTTTCTGTAGAATGCAGTAAACTCTGATAGACATCTTGTTTTTGTGCATTGCTGCCATGCTGGCCTCATGGTTTTATTGTGACTCTGGTACACTATACAATCCACTATATAATATATTGTAGGTCTTCTTCCTTCTTTGAGTTCTGACTTCAACCCAAGTCAATCACTTAATGAACAAGAATTCATTAAACATTTCCTATGTTTAACTACCAGAAGTTAATAATAATTGTAAAACTATTAGTAAGAAGCCTAGCACATAATAGGTGCTATGTAAATATTTATTAGTGTTACAATTACTATTTTTACTCTTATTAACACTATATTTCCCCCCAAGGATCAAGACACAATATGGAATCTAGACAGTAATACAGGTGCAATTCAATTACATTCAGTTCAATTCAGTTCAGTAAGCAGTACTTAAAATCCAACATACAAACACAAAAGTTAAATTAGTTTCTTCCCCCAGGCAGTATATCCTCTCCTTGGGGATACAACATTTGCATAAATAAATTCAAGATAATTTGAGAAGTATAGCTCTTATAAACTCTAGGGATCCTTATCCCAACTCCCACTCCCACTGAGAAGTCGGTTTCCCAGAGATAGGCTAGGGCTATATGAAAGTATCACTGATGGATGATGGAGGGTTGTTTTTTTTTTCTTTTTTTTTTAATACCATAGACTTGAGCTCTCACCAGTGCATTTTCTTCCAGGGTTATGAATTGAAAATAATTTAGTCAACCAGGCCTAGGTGGCATTAATAAGGGTCAATGTGCTGAGACTGTAAAGAACATTTGGTACAAAATGCACACCCACTCCATTGTCTGACACACTCTCACAAAGGTACATACACAATCCAAGAGAAAGTGAGCTCAAGTTCAGATTCATAGTAAAGGGATAACACATCTTTCAGTTCGTGGAAGTCTTATTCTTTTTTCCTTCCATTTGTGGGATATTCAGAAGGTTTTTATTAAGCATAATAAATCTGTGTCCATCAATCATTGGCACACAATTCGATTAAGGACACCTTTGTAAAGATAAGAGGTCTAGTATGCTCTGGACCCTTTGAAGTTCCCAATGCCTTCCTCCAGTCAAAGGACTGGGAAAAAGGTGAAAACAAGGACCTCTCTTACCACCTCCCTCCAAGAACTTCCTCCTCAGGGATGTGCTAGAAAGCCATGCTTACTACAATTTCTGGAACTCATTACCTCCTCAACAAGCTTGATGATATATATTTAATCCCTACAGGATGGTCAAGTTTCCTCACTTTATATAAATATGATTCTCGTGCATCATCCTTCTGCCTCAAAAGCTTTTAGCAGTTTGTCAAAGACCTCCTGGTAACTAAGACATGTCACCCAGTAAAGATACGAAGGTGAAAATGGCATGGGGATGGCTTTGATTCTACTCCTTCAGAAAGAAGAGATTAATGACAGAGGCAGCAGAAAAGACTTATTAGGAGATGGTCCCTGAGCCAAGCCTTGAAGGAAATTAAAGAACTAAAGATATGTCTAGAAGGCAGAGCATTGCAAGCATGCGGGTGGGTGAGTGGGTGGGTGGGAAATTGGTCATATGGCCTGTGCAAAGGTACAGAGATATATAAAGGAATATGAGGTGAGGGAATGCAGAGTTTTTTTGCCAGCATCCTGCAGCAGAAATTGTTTTAGATTTGGATGCAGGGAACTTGCATTTCAATTACACCTTCAGCGTGATTTTACCCCTCTAGGCTTCAAGCTGACTAGGTGACCTCTGAAGCTTTTTCTGCCTCTCAATCTATGATCCTATCATGCTTCGCTCTGAGGTCAATTTAGCTGGAAGGCAGAGGACATAAAAGGAAGTCATGTAAAATTAATCTGGAAGGGTGGGCTGGAGACAGATGGAGGGGAGCACTGAATGCTGAGGTGAGCAGTTTGAATGTTATCCTATAGGCTGCAGAGAGAGATGCTGACAGCTGAGGATGGGCTGGAGGCAGGAGGCCCTGGGAGCTGGGAGACCAACTGGAAGAATGTTACCACAGCCCCATTCGAAGGTTCTGAATTAAGGTGGTGGACATTGAGAACAGTGAACAGAAAGGAGAGACATTCACAAAATCAAAGGATCGTAAAGAATCTCAGAACCTGAAAGGACCTCAGACTCCACGACGTAGTGAAAGAAGCCTCACTTCTTTGTGAGTGGCACAGAGGAGAATAATGGCTTTCCAATATCTTCTTGAAGACACCAGGGAGAGGAAGCCTGCTTCTCCCGGGCAGTGATTCCACTGTGGGACAGCTCTTGGCCAGCAAGTCTTTCCTATTAAGTCACAACTCCTATCTATTCAATGATTGTTCTGTCTTCTAGAAACAAGCTGAAGTCAGATAATCTTCTGTATGTCAACCTTCAAATGCTTAGAGAGCGCTGGACACTCACCGGCACTCATCTTCTGGAAGCCAGTAAGCCAAGAGCTGTTAACATGGAACGTAGGTCTGGCTTGTTTCACTCGGTCCAGGAAAGCAGAACTAGGGAGGACGTGGAAGGGAGGTCAGGGGAGCAGTTGTAAGAAGAAAGTTTTGATTCAAAATTCAAAAAAAAAGTGGTACATGTCCTCATTCTGCAAGATTAGTAGAAACCGAATGGCCACTTGCAGAGGATAAGGTAGAAATATTCCTGTTCAGGAATGGGTCAAACAATGAGTCCACAAGAACTTATTACACACCTAGGCTTAGGGTGGATGGGAGTGCACAATGCAAAGTGAGGCCATTCCTGCCCTTGAGAATTTACCAGAACATGGAATGGCTCAATTGATTCCTACTGATCTCCTCAATTTGAGGATTATCTCCAGTACTTCAAATGCCACCTCACCTGTCCCTGCCCAACCTGGGTAACTTTTGTTCATGTCCTCTGGGAATTATTTTTACCAATTTGTAATATATATATATATATATAATACATATGCCAATGCATAATATATATTATACCAATTATTTATACCAACACCAATGGCCATGGGTACCCAGTCAACATGCCAGAGTCCTACTTCTCTCAACATGGCAAAAGGACTGTGGGAGCCCTCTGGCCATCAATCAATCAGCCCTTGATTTCACGAGGTGACTATCCATGTTCTTCTATGTTCTAAGGCTGTGATAACATGCTCTATCTCTCTTCTTCTGAGCTCCCTGGAGTTCACACACACACACACACACACACACACACACATACACACACACACACACTGTCAAAGAGACTCTAAATAGAGTTTTTCTGTTGTTCTAAACTATTTAGAATGACTTTGATGTATGGATGGGAGATCCCCTAGCACAAAAGAGCCTTATAGGCACAAATGCATAAATTAAAAACTGTAACCTATATACATATATACACTGTGATAGAGGAGGTATTTAAAACAACCAGCTGAATCAGGAAAGGACAGATTAAAATCAAACTCACTAGTCAACTCTCTTGAATTCTTTACTTTTTTCTATTTTTAATTGAAATAATATTAACCTCCTTTAACCCTGCATCACATTCCCAGTTCACCAGGATCTTTCCAAGTTCAGTTTCAGTGGCTCATGAATATATTGACATATGATTTCAATCCCTGGAGAGGCAAGACTAGATGGACTCTGGGGAATCTTCCAGCTAGAACTGTCTGTGAATTGGTATAAATAATTCCCACTTGAAGGGTTCAAAAAGTCCCCAGAGCTACTCAAATGAGAACAACTTCTATTTTACCTGGAGGCTTCCCAGGCCTAACAGGGATCAAGTGTCTTGAAGACACCGAGGAGCCCTTTTGTACTGGGTTTCTTCATGAATCTTATGAAAGGAGGGTAGAACCAGTATGTAAAAGATGAAATAAAAATAATTAGCACCTCCAAAATGTGCAGTCACACTCAAGACTTGCATATTAGACCTGCACAAAGGCATAGGCACAGGGGCAGCCCTAAGTGAGTCTGCTCTGATTGATGAAGTTCCAGAGGCCTCCCCCATGCTCCTTCACATTAATGATCAGTCTATAGAATCAATCAGTTCTTATCAAAGTTATTTACTAAAATGAAAAAAAATGGTAAAAAATATTCTTGCCCAAAATGTGTGGAGCGCTTTCCCCACAAATATATGGAGAGCTCATGGCGAGAGGTTAGGTGCAAACTTCAAGTACAATGGGAGTGAGACTCCCATGCATAGAACATATATGTGCCAGAGACACCCACTGCTGCCACTCCAGGGTGCTCTCTTTCTTTCCCTCTCTCTCCATCTCTCTTTGTCTCTCTGTCTCTGTCTCTCTCTTCCCTCTCTGTCTCTGTCTCTCTCTTCCTTCTCTGTCTCTGTCTCTCTGCTTCTGTCTCTCTCAGTCTCTCTGTCTCTGTCTCTCTGTTGTTCTCTTTCTTTCTCTCCCCCCCTCTCCCAGACACTGTTCTACACATGGAATGGAAGTGTCACTACAACCTTTGACTGGGTAACTATTTTACTCTTGAAGACACCGAGGAGCCCCTTAGTTTCCACTTGGCCATGGCCTCTTTAGTTTTTTAATTCTTCAGTTCTCCTGCTCTGCTATGTCAACACTTGGACTTTGAGATATGGTACCTCAAGGCAGGAGGAAAGGGAGAGAAGGCCAGTGAGCCCCTCTTTCAGCAACTCTTTTGACTTCAGTGATGGAGCCGCTCAGGGAGAGACCATACCCTTCCATGTGGTGATCATCTATCACATTTTCCATATCTTCATCTCTGCAGGCTAGCTTATTACTAAGCATTGGCCATTTGTTTTCTCAATAATCACCAAACAGTTTGAAGCTCAGAATTTCACATCTGTTTTATAATAGGATTTTTTTTTTCTCTTAGTCTATTCCAATGGGTGGTTGGTGAAAATGTAGGGTGACAGTCTATGCCCTTGGAGCAAGTTTATTATCTCTGCAAGTTCTTTTATTTGCAAATAAGGTACTGTAAAGCCTCTGCTCTCCTACAAAGCTTGGAATGACTCCTATCAACTGAAAGGGTCTCACCTTTACATTTCACTGTCCCTATGCTTGAGCCTTAAGATTTCAAAACTTATTGAAGCATGAAAAAAACACACCCTTACCTAAAAATGTATGTCACCTACCACATATATACCAACATATTAACTAGTGGTTAGATTGCACTTCAAAAACTCACTAACTTTTACATGCCAACAAACCACAAATCTGCATGCTTATAATAAAGACATCAGGATTCCAAAGAGAACTCAATGAATAAGTCATAGTTTGCTAAGATCACAGATGAAGAGGTGTGGAGACAAGATGGTGGAGTAAAAACAGGACCTGCCCACGGCTCCGGCTCCCATCACCCATCACCTCCAATTCATGCAAAAGGTGACTCTGGACAACCTTTGGAGCTACAGAACCCACAAAATGACAGAGAGAATCTAACCTCCCTCTGAGCACAGCCCGGCAGGCCAGCAGGGGGCAGTTAGTGCAGGGTCTGGGAGCCGACCCTGACCCCACAGCAGCTCTAAGTTTTAGCCCTAGAGTGGGCCTGACCAACCACCAGCTGGAGGGACTCCAGATCACCAGCAGCTGTGGCAGCTTCCAGAATTATCAACACATAGATGCTAAGGACAAAATGAGAGGTCAGTGCAGTGTAGACTTTGGGATCCAGTAGTTGGGAGAGCATGGGCTTTTGCCCCTGGGGCAAGAAGCAGCTGAGGTGCTGCCATGTGGCAGCTTCAGCTCCTGTTCTGTCAATTGTAGGGGGACCAAATGACCATTTTGTGGAGTATTCACTCCTGCTTTACCCTGCTTAGATCTGGATTGTGGTCTAGGGTGGAGGTCTTGGGGTGCATGACAAGCTTGCCAGAGCATGTGGAAGCTTCAGAGGGGGCACCCAACTACAACCTTTGGCAGCTGAGAAAACCCCAGCATTTGGTATGGAGCTCCCCTGTCTGATGGCAGAGTCCTACTGTGGCAAAAGCCCAAAAGTCAAGTATTTGAGTGGCAACATGAGCAAAGAAGGGAAGAGAAGTAAACAGAACAACCCAACTTTATACTCCTTTTTTGGGGACAAAAAGGACCAAAGCATGGAACAGGAAGAAGACAGTGAAGTCAGCACTCCTGCACCAAAAATTTCCAAGAAAAATACGAGATAGTTACAGCCCATAGAGGACCTTAAGAAGGATTTTGAAAATCAAGTAAAAGTGGAGGAAAAATTGGGAAGAGAAATGAGAATGATCACAGATGAAACTGCTATTCACAGGCACCATGATATAAAACACAATGATACCAAAACTTGGGAACAATTTTTTAATAGATTTTGCCATCATTGGTATGCATGATATTCAAGTCGCATTAGCAAAAGAAATTAAAAACAAAGAAACTGAAAATAGGCAAGGCATTTTATTGTGTGGTCTGCTTTTATAGTTCTAACCCTAAAACTTTCTAATGATTTGTGTTTACATTAAGCCTGATTTCCAATTCCTTTATTTACCTACAACCCTCCCTATGCAACAAACCACAACAACAACTTAACCTCTTGTTCACAGAACTTTAAATGTAAAGGAAGTATAGCACAATAGCAAGTTGTGCTGGTACTATGTAGAATCCATAAGTTCATAAGATTTCCAGATCATAAAGCTAGAACTGGAAAGAACCTTAGGGGCCATCTAGATGAACTCCCTCATTTTATAGATAAGAATTAGAATATAAAAAAAGGAAGATGGGGAAAAATGAAAAGAAGATAAAAAGGAGGAGGAGGAGGAGGAAGAAAAGGAAGAGGAAGAAGAAGGAGAAGGAGGAGGGGGAGGAGGAAAAGAAGATCATGATCATCATGATGGCAATGATGATGATGTCAAATGTCTAGGACATGAAGAGTGTCTCCCATCTTTAATTCATCCTGACACCTCTAATGTGTCTGGTCAGTCCTTTTTTATTATTATTATTTGCCAGAAGTCTCCACTGAGGAATGACTGTTGAAATGGCAGTTTGAAGCCATGAAAATTGCAAAGTGGTTTGAGTCAAAAGGTCTCAATTCTAATCCTGGCTCCACTATAGATTGGCTATCTAATATTGATGGCTTAATCCATACCTCTTAATGATACCTCATTGGAAAACTAGGTGGAGTGTGGAAACGTGCTGGACCTGGAGGTAGGAAAAGCTGGATTTGAATGTCTCCAACACTGAGCAGCTCTATAGGCTCATCATTTAGCCTTTGCGGGCTTCATTTCCTCATCTGTCAAATGGGGATAATACTAATTTCACGAGACTATGAGAACATTAAATGGTCTCTCATACAGAGAGCACTTTTGCAAAACTTGAAGGGGCTATATAAATGCTACCTATTGTTATCCTATGAGGCAGGCCTTATGGAGTCCATTTCCATTTACCTCATATATTCTATTCTGTCAGCCTAAATGTAGCTCAGGTTGTACTTCCTATATTAGAATATTTCTTGATTATTTAGATGCCCAAGCTTTACATCCTACAATGCTATGATCCCTCTCTGGTACACATCTATCTCATCAGTAAAATAAAGGTTTTAGACCAAATCCTCTCCCATCCCACTTTATATTGTACTATTCTTTGAATATTCATGTAGAATGTTGAGTAACTACAAAGAAGGATATGAATTTCAGTTATCATATTTCTATTCACTTTACAATTAGCAAAGCATCCAGCTAGTGTGATTATTATGAATTTCCTTTTCCTCAGAAGTGGAAAAAAATTGATGGTCAGAGAGGTTGAGCAACTTGGGAATAGGCAGAGAGGTGCAGGAGGCCTGGGGATAGACTCCAATGACCACCAGTCTTGCTTCTAGTACAGCCCACTGTATCAGCAATGCCATATTCACAATGCCTATAGAGATTACAAATAT
>NW_027186374.1:1066091-1095145 GCF_028583685.1 Petaurus breviceps papuanus | reverse complement strand
GCACGTCCATGGGGCATGGGAGATCTTTAAATCCCATAACCCTTACACCCAAATAGCCATCATCCATGGAGGGGGATCCTGTGGATAAAAGATCAGCTATCCCCACCAACTTCCACACACAGGATGGAAGGGCCAGCCCACCTGAAGCAGTAAAGCATCTGAGGGAAAGAAAAGAGGCAGTGTCAGACAGATCAGAGCACCATGAACTTAACCACCATTTCTCCGCAGATCTCTCTGGGGACAGCCCAGGACCTTGAACCCAAGAACCTTGGCACTGCCAACATTCTACCCCCATGGCTTTAGCTATTATCTTGGGAAGCACCCCCTGTGGAAATATAGCATGACAAATTCTCCTGCAGGAGATAACACAGTTACCAAAAGACCCCAAAAGGATATGTTCAACACCAAAGACTTTGGAACTGTCAAATGGCTCAATATCAGAGACAGATATGGTTTTATCAGTGGAAATGTTTTTACCATCTACTTCACTGCTGATACTTAAGGAGCATGAGACTTTTCCATCTAATTCACAGTGAATTTCTTTTTACCCCCCTATGTTGTCTCTCCCATTAGAAGGTGAGTTCTTTCAGAGCAGGGACTGTCTTACTTTTCTCTTAGCACTTTGTATATAGTAAGTGCTTAATAAATGCTTCATTCATTCATTTATCCATTTACCCAAGATCACATAGATCATGACTAGTAGACCCAAGATTCTACTTGTCATTAGCTGGTTCAGTTCTTTCAGCTAACTCCAAGCATAATTCTCTTTCCTTTATAGACCAATTACTTTCATTACATGTTCAGTGTGTTGTAGGCAGTTGAATTTCTAAGAAGTGATAGAATTTGCTTAAGGAGTCAAAGGCCATTCTCTACTCATTGAAATATCTTTCACTCAGTTTTCCAATTTTCATTAGTTTCTGCAACAGATCTGTGGTTCATATAAACATTGTGACAGAATATGGGCCACGGGGACTACAGCCAAAAATGTATCTGAGGATAAATGTGGTGTGACTTACAACATACAATTTTCTTTGCATGGAAAGAAAATGAGGTGATGACAGAGTTCCCCAAACCTATTCTCTTCCTGAAATTGCATTCTGACCTTACCTTCCTGTAGACAACTTTCTAAAAGGAAAACTCAGCAGCCCAAGATTTCCCATTGATATTGGTTGATAAACAGGCAGCTGCATTGGCAGGGCTGGCCCATTTTTCCTGAGCCAGCTTTCTCCTTAAGAGAGTCTGGTTGAGGCAGTGTACTGAAGTGGTACCTCATGTCTGGGGTGTCCTCCCTCCACGTCCCTATCTCTTAGAATCACTTCTTACCCCTTGAAATTACTTTGCGGATACATTCTTGCTTTAGACTTACTTGTATGTGTTGCATAGATCATTTTAGATTCTCCATTTAGCCTGTTGTTGGCAGTATCCTGGGAGGAGAGATTTTCAGAAGACCAGATGACTAAGGTGGGGGATGGTCTTGGAAACCAGATAGCTGCATAAGATGTCTGAGCCCCAAGACACGATGAACTGAAGGCCTGCTTGCTGAAAGAGACTGCCCCCACTGGTCCCTGTCAGGGCATTAGTCAATCTTTTTTCTGCCTCCCCTTACACTATTCCCATCTGTCATAGTTCTGTACCTTGCTCCCTTTTAGGAGGAATTAAATGTTACCTACATGTTCCTTCTCATATTGAGATGGTCCAGCAGCTCGTCAATCTCTGTAATGCCTCCCTTGGTCAGCTAAGGAATTTGTCTTGAACAAGAATGGGGATGTAGAATGCAGCTGGCTATGACGTGACCTTGCTTGATCTCAGAGCCATGAATTGCCTAAAGATAATCAAAACCAGTTGAAAGCAGAAGTCTCAAAACCAGCCAAGAAAAGCAAGGAGTCCTAGTTCTGACCAGACTTACTACTAACCAGCTTCCCTCAACCTTCTCTCAGTTATTATGTGAAAAACTTGTAAGGAAGCTTGCCAAGGCTATGCTTTCCACAGGACTCCCTTCTTGTTGAAGTGTATTTAACACTGACCCTTTCTCCCCCTCTTGGGCAACCCAGTACTTTGGTGCTACGGGGTGGCCCAGACTGCTAGCCCATTGCTCCATCAAAGATCCCAATTTTCCCTAATTTGGTAGCATTCTTTATTTGAAGTTGACACTAGAGTGCTGGGGGTTTCTTTGCCTTGGATGGTTTTAATCAGAACTTGAATAGCCTCTGCCAATTCAATCGACCTTGGGAGGGAGGTGAGCTTATTACCCACCTTTTATAGGTAAGGTACAGGGACCCTAGGCATGATTCCAGGGCAGAGGAGAGTACTTATGGTTGCTCACAGCTTAGGAGAGTAGTGACCACACCTCCTGGTGACCATGCCACCTGGGAAAAACTGAAGACTTGCAGACCCCCAGAACTAGTTCTGGAAAGAAAAAAAAAAACACTCACCAGGAATGAGCCTCCCTGATTGGAGAAGGGTGGGCAGAGATGAGGATAAAGATGTTTGTTTTGCTTCCCTTGCAGCCATACACATTATAGTCCCTCACCATAGTCTTAAATTTAGGAAGAGAATATTTGTTTTGTTTTGTTTTGTTTTATATGGAATTTTCAGGTTTGGGGATGAGATTTTTTTTTTTAATCTGAGACAATTTACTCTCTGTTCTGTGCAGTTTTCACTTACATTTTCTTGAGATATAGTTCTTATTTTTAAAAAAGACTGTTTTCAAAAATAATGCTTTGAAGGATTTATTGATTATCTGGACCAGCCCATAGGGTTTCAAATGTAGCTACTTGACTAGGCCTTTAAAGTCAAATCACTCCAGCTTTCATCGAGTCCCTAGCCCAAACACTTATGGTTCAATATTTAGGTTTTGATGGCTTATAATGAGTGTACATAGCAAAAATTTTCTGTTTGAGCCAGAAATTTTGAGGATTTTCCCCTCCCAAATTAATATTTTTGTTTTGGGATATTGGGCCCTGTGGCAGCTTGATGGTACAGTGGTTAAACACTGAACCTGGAGTCAGGAAGACCTGAGTTCAATCCAGCCTCTGATACTTCCTAGCTGTGTGACCCTGAGCAAGTCAATTAACTCTGTTTGCCTCAGTTTCCTTATCTATAAAATGAGCTGGACAAGGAAATTGCAAACCACTTAATTGTCTTTACTGAGAAAATCCTGAATGGGGCCACAAAGAGTTGGGCATGAGTGAAATGACTAAGTAACAACAAATGAGGCTGTCTTTTGTCCCCTAGTTATTAAATGGTTGTTACCTCAGACAAACTGAGACCTGAGAAAGATTTTAATCCAGAAAGGCCAAGGCCTTTACTACCTTGTGGCCCACTAGCAGCTGTATTGATGTTTGTCTTGCCACTGGACTTCAGTGACACTGGATGAGATAATGAGGCTGATGGCTTTACTCAGCTCTGCCTCACTCAAATCCAGTTCACAAACAAATCAAGACATCACCTTGTCATGTTTTGGTCCTCTTTGAAAACAAAGGCTGGCCACCACCATCAACAAAGAGGCACTTCCTGTAGAATGTATGCCCACTGAAAGGAGAGTCTGCTTCAGTTTGTCCTTCTGTCCCCAGGAGCCACTACACTGAACGGCCCAGAGCAGTTACTTACAGAGAATTTGTGGAAATGACTTTAGGGGCAGGAAGAACACGAGGATCAGAGCACTCAAGTGCCCTTGCGAGCCCCTGCCTAACCTCCAGCATGAATTTAGGGTTAGATTATGAGGCAGCTGGGGAGCACAGCAGAATGCCGGACCTGGAGAAAGACAGACCTGAATCCAGATACTGCCTGGCTGTGTAAGTGACTCCATCTGTTGCTTTCAGTTTCCTCCTCTGGACAATGAAGATTATAATAGCCCCTGCCTTCAGGGGTCTTGTGAGGGCCACATCTGCAGGATGCTTTGCAAAGCCTTAAAGTTCTGATCAAATATAGGTCGGCTATTGTCATAAACTGGGAATAACACTACCTTTACTACCTATTGTGCATGATTATTATGGGGAAAGGGATTTGTAAGTGTGAAGCAGGAGAGAAGACAAGCTACTGTGAGTGAATTAGAGGAAGATGTCTGCAAGTAGGAAGCAGGAGATGTGTATTGGTATTCCTGCTCTCTCATTAGTAACCTAGGTCACCTTCAGAAACTCTCCAGTCCTGTTCCTTCCTCCAAAAGGTGGGAGTTTGCCTGGATGCCCAACGAGGTCCCTCTGAGCTCTAGAGCTGCAATGTCATCATCATCCTATGAGGACTGTAGGAGTCCAATTTCCCTATTTCTTCATCAGTTACTTTGGAGGGGTCTTCTCAGATTTTTGGGACACCCAAGGTCGTTTCTCCTTTTCCTGGAGGAAGGACAGGTATAGCCTGTCCACCATCGCCATCTTTGTACATTTAGTCCTAGAAAAGCAGGAAGCGATGACCCAAGCAGCACCATTGACCCCAGGAGATTAGCAATGATGTGATGACAATAGTAACAATCAACAAAACAACAAAAACTCCCATTTGTATAATGCTTTAGGGTTCAAAGAATGCTGTTGTGGAAACAACTGCAATGTAAGGCACAATAGACAATGGATTTAGAACCAAAGGACATGGGTTTGAATCCCAGCTCAGACCTTCCTACCCTTATAACCCATGAGCCAACAGTGTCCTCTCTGTACTTCATTTTCCCCATCTGGTGGTGATGGAATTGGTCAGACAAAACAACCTCCAACGCCTTGTACAAACCAGAATCTATGCTCTGGGTGGGACAGTTAAGGTCAAATGACTACAATAAGGAACTTATGTTTTTTCATGGAAGACATTGTGTGCATATAATCATGTAAACAATATAAGCTAAGAGATGCAGAGGCAGATCTGAAAGGCACAGCCCAAACACGCAGAGGCAGGCGCGGAAGATGCCTGATCAACTCGGAGGGCAAGTCATCCCACCAACCACAAGAGCCACCTCCAGGCCTATCACAAAAGGGCTGGGACTGGAAAGAGCAAGGTAAGAACCAAATACAGGGGCCCCTGTCCTGGACAGCAAACACTCCTGGGGCTACCACTGCATAGCCCAGAAAAAAAAAAAGGCCCTATCAGGACCTCCAAAGACCAGGATGACAGAGTAAACCTCACCTGCTCCAACCCTCCCCTCTGACCTGAAAACATAGTAACTATTGCCTCAGGGCAAAACCCTCTACAGTGAAGGCTTGGAATCCCTAGAGGAAGGATGTGGCTAGGCCCCTGCCTCAAAATGGGTAGAAAGCAGACCAGAAAGACAAAGACTATGGAGTCCTACTATACTCAGAGGGAGGAACCAAACTCTGAGTGAGATAATGTGGACTCCACACCCACAGCTGAAACTTCAATAGGGAATGGGTCCCAAGCACAGAAGGCTCTCCTAGATGAGCTCAAAAGGAACTTTGAAAACCAAATGAGAGAGATAGGAGACAAAATAAATAATTCTCTCCAAACCAAAATTGCAGAATTAGAAAAACATTATAATGAAGAAAATAACACTCTAAAAAGAAAAGTGTATGATATGGAAAAGGAGCTCCAAAAATTAACCAAGGAAAACAATGTGATAAAAACCAGAATCAACTAAATTGAAACAAATAACTCTATGGTCAAACAAAACGACAAGAATGAAAAATTAGAAAAACAGGTAAAATACCTCAATGGAAAAATAACTAACCTGGAAAACAGATCCAGGAGAGATAATCTTAGAATCATAGGCCTACCAGAAAACCATGATGAAAAAATTAGCCTGGACAACATTCTCCAAGAGCTCGTTAAGGAAAACTGCCCTGAGATACTAGAAACTGAGGGTAAAATAGAAATCAAGCGAATCCACCGGACACATGCTGAAAGACATCCCAAACTGAAAAATCCTCGAAATGTTGTGGCCAAACTCCTGAACTACCAGATAAAAGAGAAAATACTTCAAGCGGCCAGAAAGAAACAATTCAAATATCGAGGGTCCACAGTGAGTATCTCACAGGATTTGGCAGCCTCTACACTGAAAGATCGGAGGCAGTGGAATAAAATTTTCTGGAAGGCAAAAGAGCTCGGGTTACAACCAAGGATCATATACCCAGCAAGACTGAGCATATTCTTCCAGGCAAAGAGATGGTCAATTAACAATACAATAGAGTTCCAGACCTTCCTGATGAAAAAGCCGGAACTCAATGGAAAATTCAACCTCCAATTACAAGATGCAACAGTGAAGTATAAAGGTAAACAAGGAAAAAACACACACACACACACACACACACACACACACACACCCTGCTATTTGATAAGAGCAACCTGGTTATAGACAAGTAGAGGGTATGAGTATAAAACACACAAAATGACAATTAAAAAAATTCTTATAAAGTGCTACAAAGGGATTGCAATGGAAGAAGAGGAATGAATGAAGTGGAAAAGTATAAATTAGGCCACACAAAGAGGCATAAAAACTGTATAGCAGAAGAAAAGAAGGAAGGGAAATGAGAATATTATGAGCTTTTCCCTCATTGGCTCTGGTGCAAGGAGAGAATAACAACCAGTTAAGCATAGGACTCTATGGAGAAGAAACACAAAAATTATCATTTGAGAGGGAAAGAGGGGAGGGAGAGGAACTTTGAATGATATTTGTCACTCTTGTTGCGAAAATGAAATAACATAGTTCATTAAGTATAAAAATATCCTACAGGCAGTAGGAGGGGAAAAGGGCTATGAGAGGTGGGGGTGGTTACTAGGGAGGGAAGAAGTAAAGGGAAAGGGGAGGAAAAGGGAGGGGGCTGATAAGAGAACCCTGAGGGAAGCAGTGGTCAAAAGGAAAACTATGGGGGGGGGGGAAGGGAGAAGGAGTAAAATATGAGCATTAACAGGGGAGGGAATAGGATGAAGGGAAAGAAACAGATAACAATCATAATTAAATGGGAATGGAATGAACTCTCCCATAAAACAGAGATGGCTAGCAGAATGGATTAGAAATCATAATCCTACAATATGCTGTTTACAAGAAACATATCTGAAACAGGGATACACACAGGGTAAAGTTAAAAGGCTGGAGTAAAATATTTCATGCCTCAGCTAAAGTAAAAAAGCAGGGGTAGCAATCCTTATCTCAGCAAAAACTGACCTAATTAAAAGAGATAAGGAAGGAAACTATATCCTGTTAAAAGGCACCATCGAGAATGAAGCAATATCATTACTTAACATATATGCACCAAGTGGTTTAGCATCCACATTCCTAGAGGAGAAGGTAAAGGAATTAGAGGAAGAAATAGATAGCAAAACTATACTAGTGGGAGACCTTAATCTCTCCCTCTCTGAACTTGATAAATCCAAACTCAAAATAAACAAGAAAGAAATTAAGGAGGTGAACAGAATTTTAGAGAAGATAGGTATGATAGATCTCTGGAGAAAACTGAATGGGGATAAAAAGGAATATACTTTCCTCTCAGCAGTTCATGGCACATACTCAAAAACTGACCTTGTTCTAGTGCATAAAATCCTCACAATTCTATGCAGTAAGGGAGAAATATTAAATGCTTCCTTCTCAGACCGTGATGCAATAAAAATTATAGGCAATAAAGGGCCATGGAAAGGCAGACTAAAAACTAATTGGAAATTAAACAGTTTAATCCTAAAGAATGAGTGGGTCAAACAAGAAATTATGGAAACAATCAGTAATTTCATTCAAGAGAATGATAATAATGAGACAACATAGCAAAATTTATGGGATGCATTAAAGGCAGTTCTTAGGGAAAGTTTTATATCCCTGAGTGCATACATGATTAAATTACAGAAAAGAGAGGTCAATGAATTGGGCATGTAATTGAAAAACCTAGAAAAAGAACTTCAAAATCCCCAGTTAAATGCTAAATTAGAAATATTGAAAACCAAAGGAGAGATTAATAAAATTGAAATCAAGAAAACTATTGAATTAATAAATAAAACTAAGAGCTGGTTTTATGAAAATACCAACAAAATTGATAGACCTTAGTCAAGATGATAAAAAAAAGAAGAAAACCAAAGTATGAGTATCAAAAATGTAAAAGGTGAATATACCTCCAATGAAGAGGAAATCCAAACAATAATTAGGAATTATTTTTCCCAATTGTATGCACATAAATTTGACAATCTTAGGGAAATGGATGAATATTTACAAAAATACAAGTTGCCCAGATTAACTGAAGCAGAAGAAAATTACTTAAATAACCCCATCTCAGAAAAAGAATTTGAACAAGTCATCAGTCAAATCCCTAGGAAAAAATCTCCAGGGCCAGATGGATTTACTAGTGAATTCTATCAAACATTTAAAGAGCAATTGATTCCAATACTCTACAAACTATTTGGGAAAATTACTGAAGAAGGATTCCTACCAAATAATTTTTATGACACAAATATGGTACTGATACCTAAATCAGGAATAGATAAAACAGAGAAAGAAAATTATACACCAATCTCCCTCATGAATATAGATGCAAAAGTTCTAAATAAAATACTAGCAAAAAGACTACAGCAACTTATCACAAAAATAATACACTTTGATCAGGTAGGATTTATTCCATGAATGCAATGATGGTTTAATATTAGGAAAACCATCAGTATAATTGATTATATCAACAATAAAATGAGCAGAAACCACATGATCATCTTAATAGATGTAAAAAAGGCTTTTGACAAAATCCAACATCCATTCCTATTAAAAACATTAGAAAGTATAGGAATAAATGGAGCCTTCCTTAAAATAATAGGTAGCATTTTTTTAAAGCCATCAGCAAGTATTATATGTAATGGGGAGAAGTTAGAAGCATTTCCCATAAGATCAGGGGTGAAACAAGGGAAGCCACTATTACCCCTCCTATTCAATCTGGTACTAGAAATGTTAGCAGTAACAATTAGAGAAGAAAAAGAAATCAAAGGAATCAAATTAGGCAAAGAAGAGACCAAGCTATCACTCTTTGCAGATGATATGATGATATACTTAGAGAATCCTAGAGAATAAAATAAAAAAAAACTACTTGAGATAATAAATTAGTTTGGCAAAGCTGAAGGATATAAAATAAACCCACACAAATCCTCAGCATTCCTATATATTTCCAATGAAATTCAACAGCAAGAGATAGAAAGAGAAATCCTATTTAAAGTTAATGGAGACATTATAAAATATTTGTGTATCTACCTGCCCAAACAAACCCAGTACCTATATGACCACAACTACAAAACACTTTTCACACAAATAAAGTGAGATCTATCTATTCGGAAAAAATCAATTGCTCATGGCTGTGTCGAGTTAATATAAGAAAAATGACAATTTTACCTAAATTAAATTATATATTTAGTGGCATACCAATTAATTTACCAAAAACCTACTTTATAGAGCTAGAAAAAATAGTAACAAAATTTGGAAAAACAAACACTCCAGAATATCAAGGGAATTAATGAAAAGAAATGCTAGGGAAGAAGGACTAGCTATAGCAGATTTCAATCTGTATTATAAAGCAGCAGTCATCAAAACTACTTGGGAATAGAGGAGTGGGCCATTGGAATAGATTAGGCCCACGAGATTCAGAAGTCAATGACTATAGAAATCTATTGTTTCATAAACCCCAAGACCCTGGTTTTGGGATAAGAACTCACTATTTGACAAAAACTGCTGAGAAAACTAGAATATAGTATGGCAGAAACTGGGCATCGACCATTATCTAACACCATATACCAAAATCAAGTCTAAATGGGTGAATGATCTAGGTATAAAGGTTGATATTGTAAGCAATTTCAGAAACAAGGAATTGTTTACCTGTCAGATTTGTGGAGAGAGAAAGACTTTATGACTAAACAAGAATTAGAGAACACTGTAAAATGTAAAATGGAGAATTTTGACTACATGAATTGAAAAGCTTCTGTACAAACAGCCAAGGTAACCAAGATTAAGAGGGAGGTGGGAAATTGGGAAAGAATCTTTACAACCTATGTCTCTGACAAAGGACTCATTTCTAAAATATACAGAGAACTGAGTCAAATCTATAAGAATACAAGTCATTCCCCAATTGATAAATGGTCAAAGGATATGATCAGGCAATTTTCAGAGAAAGAAATTGAAGATATTTATAAGCACATGAAGAAATGCTCGAAATCAGTATTGATTAGAGAAATGCAAATCAAAACAACTCTGAGGTACCACATCTCACCAGTCAGATTGGCTAAAATGACAAAACAGGAAAATTAGAAATGCTGGAGAGGATGTGGGCAAATTGGAACACTAATGCATTGCTGGTGAAGTTGTGAACTGATCCAGCCTTTCTGGAGAGCAATCTGGAATTATGCCCAAAGGGCTATAAATAATTTCATATCCTTTGACCCAGCAATTCCAGTCCTAGGATTATATCCCAAAGAGATCATAGAAGTGGGAGGAATACCCATCTGTACAAAAATGTTCATGGCAGCTCTTTTTGTGGTGGCAAAGAATTGGAAATTAAGGGGGTGCCCATCAATTGGAGAATGGCTGAACAAGTTGTGATATATGCATGTTATGGAATACTATTGTGCTATAAGAAACGAGGAGCAGATGGACTTCATATTGACCTGGAGAGGCTTATACGAACTGATGCTGAGTGAGAAGAGTAGAACCAGGAGAAATTTGTACACAATTACAGACACAACGTATGTGTGATGACCAACTTTGATAGACTGGACCCTTCTCAGCAATGCCGTGACATAAGTCAATCCCAAAAGACTCATGATGGAGAGAAATATGTGCATCCAGAAAAAGAACTAGAAAGATCTGAGTTTATATCCATATGTAAGCAAAATATCTGATCTTTTTCCTTCTTTCTTTTTTTTTAAAAGCAATTGGGGTTGAGTAACTTGCTCAAGGTTACATGGCAAGTTATTTCTGGGTGTGGTGCTAAGTGTCTGAGCCCAGATTTGATCCCCAGGTCATCCCAACACTGGAGCTGATGCTCTTACTTGCTGAGCCACCTGGCCACCCCTACGCAATTGGGGTTAAGCAACTTGCTCAAGGTTACATGGCCAGGTGTTTCTGCGTGTGTGCTAAATGTCTGAGCCAGATTCAATCCCCTGCTCATCCTGACACTGGAGCTGGTGCTCTTACTTGCTGTGGTACCTGGCCGCCCCTCTTTTTCCTTTTCTTGCTTGGTTTTATGTCCTCTTTACCATTTTTCATTCCAGCTGGTACAATCCATCTTTATAACCTGACTAATATATAATGTGAAAGTATTTATAGATCCTATACTTGACTATATGCCGCCATGGCGGGGAGGGGAGAGTGGGGGACAAAATGTGAAACTCAAGGAATTGTGGAATTGAATCCTGTAAACTAAAAGGAAACAAACAAATTAATTTTAAAAATTTTTAAAAATTAAATTAAAAAAATAATATAATCTAAAGGCCCAAAAAGATCCAAAGTAGCAGCTGAGGGAATGGAGAAAGGTTTCATATCCACAATTGCACTTGAGGTGAGATATTCCCAGATGTGGAAGTGAGGAGTATGTACATTCCCAGCATTAGGGACAGTGAGAGAAGAAACATGGACGTGGCAGATGAGTGTCATACCCAGAACACCAGTTAAGCTTGGGTGAAGCCGGGTACTAGAAAAAGAGTCTGGAAAGATGGATCAGAGCTAGGTTGCCAAGGATTTCAAATCCTAAACACTGTATTTATATTTCATCCTAGAAGCAAACAGTAAAACTCTGACATGGTCAGATATTCAATAAGAGAAAACATTTGGACACTGAGGGGAGTATGGATTGGAGAAGAGAGAGATGGAAGGTAAAGAGAGCATTTGGCAGATCATTACAGTAGCTCAGGTGAGAGTGATGAGATCTTGTACTAGGAGGGTTGGCACCTAGGTGGCACAGAGGATAGAATGTCAGACCTGAAGTGAGGAAGACTCATCTTCCTGAGTTCAAAGCTGGCCTCAGATACTTACTAGCTGTGTGACCAAGGGCAAGTAATTTAATCCTGTTTACCTCCATTTCCCCATCTGCAAAATGGGCTGGAAAATAAAATGACAGACCTCTCCTTCATCTTCACCAAGAAAACTACCAATGGGGTCACAAAGCATCAGACCCTACTGAAAATGTGGGAATCACAATAACAAGAGGGTAATGGCTATGTGAGCAATAGGAAGGGGACAGATTTAGAAAACGTTGGGACATAGAAATTAGAAGGTTTGACAGCTGATTGAATACATTTAAAATCAAGATAGGGAAGAGCCAGAGATAACAGAAAAGTTATAAAGCTGGGTAAGTGGAAGGATGTTTTGTTTTTGTTTTTTTTCAGAAAAAAAGGGAAAGTTCAGCAGAGGGATGTGTTTGGGAGTAGGAGGGATCATGAGTCCGACTTTGGACTGTTGGATTTAAGGACAGGTTTATGGGATGTCCAGTTAGAAATGGACTCAGTCAACTGCTGCTTGTGTGACTTGGGTGATGTTTTTGTTTTCGTAGTGAAAGGGAAATTTTAATATGTTTGTTATTGTTGTGATTAATTCATTTTCAGTCATGTATGACTCTTTCTCATCCCATTTGAGGGTCTGTAGGCAAAGATGCTAGAGTCATTTGCCATCTCCTTCTCCAGTTCATTTTACAGATGAAAAAAAAAAGAGGCAAAAAGAGTTAAGTGACTTAACCAGGGTCACACAACCAGGAAGTGTTTGGGGCCAGACTTGGACTCATTAGGATGTCTTCCTGACTCCAAGCCTGGTACCCTTTACACTGTGCCATCTAGCTGCCCTTTAATAAGTTACAAAGCAGTTAAAATATCAAGTGGTAAAGTGGAATAGCCCCTAGATTTGGGATCAGAGGACCTGATCTACATGCATTATTATCTGCCAAGGCTACCCTTGGGGAAGTCACTTATCTCTGGTCTTATTTTTTCATCTATGAATGAAAAGATTGGAACAAATGATTGTTGAGGACCCTCCCAACCCTAAAATTATGGACTTTATCATCCTCTGGTAAGTGCATGGCCCAGGCCATTGGTCTGTGCTAACATTGCCTGTCAGAAGACTATGACGGCCAGGAGAGCTCACACTCTGGGCTTGTATTGCCAGATGTTGCTGTACCTCAGAACATGGGCAATTATATTACTTTTGCCATGTCTCTTTGGAGCTGGTGCTAGGAAAGTTCTCCATCAACTGTAGAATATTCTAGAACTGGGAACTTTTATTATCTAAATTCTTCATTTTACAGATGAGGAAACTGAGGCACAGGAAGGGGTAGTGGTTGAAATAAAATATTAACACAGAAGCAATGAGCTTTGATTCAGTCCTTTAATGAGCTGGGGGTGGGGGGAGAGTGAAGCTGGAATGTTTCCAAGTAGTTGAAATATAGGTGACATTCTAGCTTGGAGAGAAGTTGCTAGGCCATTTGTTTTGCACATTTGCCAGAGAGAACAATGCCCTGGTTACATTAAGCAGTCCCAAGCAGACCTACTGTCTTTGATACTTGGAAGTATATCATATTCCTATAAGTTTCCTGCTAATTAAAGATGTAAAGCATCCAGTCCATAGTAGTAAGTGATTGTGTGACATTATTAATTGTTCAATCCTACCATCTACTTCATTTTTTTTCTTGTTCTGATTCAGGTGTCTGGTGCCCAAGAAATACAACTTGAATACATTTTAGGAGGACTCTCCAATGTTACTTCCCTGGCATATCAACACAGTAAAAATAAAAGATGGTGTTTACCCTGCTGAGGGGTGAACTCTCTGTACCCTGGAGTGTGTATTAGCACAGAGAATGTTAACACCATATATTAAAACCAGGAACTCTTGGACACTAAGGCATGCATCTGCTGGCAAGATCAAGGCAAGGTCATGCTGAGGGGCCTTTGGAAAAAAAGTTGGTATGTAACGAGCCAGCCATGCCTTCAGGCCTTTAGGTAATTCCAGGCTTCTGATACAGGAGCAGATAAGATATTGAATCCATTGCAAGACTCCAAGGTTTATCTGAATTACCTTCTCATTTTCCTAGTGCGTATATCTATGGTATGAAATAGAGTACTGACCCTAGAGTTAGGCGAACCTGAGTTCAAATCCAGCCTCAGATATTCAACCTTGGGCAAGGCACTTAACCCTGTTTGCCTTAGTTCTTCAACTGTAAAAAGAACTGGAGAAGAAAATGGTAAACCATTCTAGAATCTCTGCCAAAAAAAACCCAAAGGGGTCACAGAGTCAGACACACCTGGGACTACTGAACAACAAAAAGAAATTTACCTCTCCCCATGGGCACCATGGGAAATCCCTCAAGTAAGGAGTGTGGAGTGAGGGGCGAGTCCAGGAATCACTGGCAGAAGGCTTTGGCTCCTCCAGCCCTGACTGTTGCCACACACAAGTCATGTAGTTATGGGTAACACACGTTTCTTGAGAGCACCCATCTCCTCATCTTAAAAATCTAACGAGGTGCAGTCCTTAACCAAGCAATGATGGACTCAAGGTGGAAGAGGAGAAGCACATGAGGTAACACGGCAAATTGCACATTCTTCCTCGATCCTGTGTGTTGGTTACAAGCATTGTTTATTCTTCTCCTTTTTATTGAAGGAACGACACACAAAAAGAGGGGAAACTGGTATATATAAAAAACAAAGGAACAAAAAGTGTCAGTGAAGCATCTTAAAAACACAGGGAAGGGAACAAAAGAGAGTTCAGAGGAAAACACAGCCAAGCAGGACAGCTTTAAAAATAACATGGGGAATTTATTATGTAATTTAATGGAAAACAAGCTACATAATAGAGATTCATGGGTTCAAATATAATTGTTTTTATTTTCTACCATACTTTTGGAAATGTTCTCTTTTTGTAACTAAATTCAGAATAGAAATAAGACTTTTGAATGCATTTTAAAGTCTGAGGTAGAAGACTTTTTAGAGATTAAACAAACCCTCTTTATTTTACAAATGAGGATACTGAGGCCCAGAGAAGGGCAGTGATTTATTGAAGGTCACAGAGGTTCCAAATTGTCCCCTCTCCCATTTCCACTGCATTTCAGTTCGTAGGATGGTTTGCCTATAATAGCCCCAGGAGGTAAGTGGTGGAGGTAAGGGCTGCCTGTCCTCTGCTCTGCTGTTCTCCCTCTTGTGAATATTGTCAGCAAATGTGGTTCTGGACCCAAGTCATTCATATGGCCTTAGAAAAATTACTTTATCTCATTGGGCTTCAATTTCTTCATCTGTAAATGTTTTTGTACTAGATAATAATGATGATAGCTAAAGTTCATATAGTGCTTTGCGGTTAGCAAAGTGAGCTCTGTGTATGATCTCATTTGGATAATGAGGGCCTGAGAGATCTGAAGATCCTAGATTTTAAAGAAGAAGGAACTTGGTATGTCTTCAGCTCCTACATTTTACAGAATCAGAAACTGAGATCCAGAGCTTGTGTTTGCATAGCCTAGGCCAAACAAGTAGCAAGTCCCAGAGTCAGCATTCAAAACTAGGTCCCTTGACTTTATCAAGGAAGCTTTCTACTATATGGGGATAATATTTGTACTCTCTACCTAATTGGACTATTAGGAAAGAAATGAATGAATGAAATAATCCATTAAGCATTTACTCTGTGGCAATAGTTGTGCTAAGCATTGGGGACACAGATACAAAGTGAAATGATTCTGGCTAGCTTCTAATGAAGATCACACAGAGGACACTGGTCAGGAAGGGCTGTTTCTGATTGTGAGGGATGGGAATGGAACCACAGGGTAGTCCATCGATACTCATTTTCCAGAAGTGATGGGAAGAGGTGGGTGCTAGGATAGAGGGCAGGAAGATGGTAGGAGGAAAGGGGGGCAAGTCTTCTCCAGTCTGGGGTGATCTCACCCGCCAGGCCAGTCAAGGACTTCCAAGGCTGAGTGGCTGCATTCCTCCAGGGCGTGGTGCTTAGAGGTCTGTTTAAGAGGGTGCACTGGCATGCAGAGAGTGTTATAAAGAATGAAGCAATATAAAAATGAGAAGAATAATACTGATTGTTATTATTACTGTAAGATCTTTCCAGCTTCCAGTGCAGTTTCTTGTATGTAGCAGGTTTGTTGAATTGACATAATGACTTCTTAGCACTGGAGCTCTAGCAAATCATAATTGTTTTATGACCAATCTTGTGACCTTTGAGAGAGGTAAAGAAGATATCTATATCCCTGTTTTATAGAAGAGCCCTGTGAATTACCCAGAGATATCCAGCCGGCAAAGGGGAGGGCCGAAATTCAAAGCCAGGTCTTTTGATGCCAAACCAGGGCTGGATTTCATAACCTCCTTACCTCCCCCTCTCACAAGTCCTGATTTCCTTAAAGGCTTTTCTTGTATTCCAAGGACTAGTTCCCCTCTCTTTCAAAATGGCCTGACTTTCATTTCATATGCCCTAGGTACACATTGCTCTTCGGGCATGTTTTCTCCCTAACCAGAATGGAAATTCCTCAAGGTGGAGGGCAAGTATACCTTTGTCCTTGTGCTTAACACAATTCCTGACACATAACAGCTTAATAAATGATGTCAATTAACAGATCATTGGAGCAATGTCTGTTGTGTGACTTATGGATAAGGACATTAACCATTCTCTCTTTCAGATGGCTCTCCTACAATGTGAGCTCCATCAAAGTTATGCCATCTCCCTCACTTGGGCATGGTGACCAATCCTAGAGGACTCCAGAAATATGGGCTAGGAGTCTCCATTTTTGTCCAAGGAATTACTGAAACTTAGTCAGGAGCTCCCTGTTCAGTTCAGGAGATCTGAGTCTTCAAGAGTTGGGCATGGATGGGCCTGTGCTGTTGCTATGGCACAGCCTGTTTCTGCCTGAAGTAGATTCTTCCTGTTGAGTTATGACCTGCTGCAGAAGGTGGGTTATAATGGGAATCTTGACAGGCCCTTTACCACAATAGTGCCAGCAGGCCTGGTGTCATAATTGGATCAGAGGGAAAATTCAAAGGTGAACTCCTAGGTTCTGACAGCCTGAGGGGGGCCATGCATTTCTGTCCAAAATGGTTCAGCAAATGGATGCATTAACACAGGCAGAAGCACTTACAAAACTAGCCCATCACATAGGCTGGGAAGGAAACAATCAGTACCTGTTGGATTTCATGATTTGCAGCATATATTGGGGCCTCCACTGAGAATCGTATCAGAAATAAGTCTGTGGGAAGCAATGCGGAATTGTATCATTTCAATGTGTTTCAGTAAAAGCTTCTAGAAGACTGATTTTCTTTTTCAGTGTAGCATAAATAGAGAGATGAACTTGGAAGCAGAAGGGTTCAAATGCTTAACTTTGGGGGCAGCTAGGTGGTGTAGTGAATAGAGCACCAGCCCTGGAGTCAGGAGTACCTGAGTTCAAATCCTGCCTCAGACACTTAACACTTACTCGCTGTGTGACCTTGGGTAAGTCACTTCACCCCAATTGCCCTTCCCTCCCCCCTCCAAAAAGCAAAAGCCAAACAAAAATAAATACTTAACTTTGTGTTCTTGAGCAAATCATTAAATCTCCCATAGCCTTAGGGAGATGCCTTTGATTTCTCTTCTAAGACTGAAGAAGGCACAATCTCTGCTCTAGAGAGAGCAGTTACTCTGCTGCAGTCATGGTTGGACTAGATGATCTTTAGCAACTGTGGCAATGAGATTCTGTCATTTTGTGACAGGTCATTGACTTATGGTTTGGGAGTTCAAATTCCATCTGGGGAAATATTTTAGGAGATCATTTCCAAAGCTAGTAGCTCAAGACAATATTAAGACAGGCTTCAATCAATCATTCAATTATAATCAGCACGTATTAATTAAATGCTAGTCATGGATTAGGTAGTAAGGCTACAAAGACAAATGTGAACGACTGTCCCTGCCCAGCAGGACTTTACAAGCTGGTTAGAAGATAGCATGTGCACATGTAAGGGTGGGATTGGAATCACTCACATGCCACTTTAACATTGCCACTTTAATTAGGCGAGAATATCGCTCATAAAACACAACTGTAGCCAAGCACACAGTCCGTGTGGTGGGGTTGCACAAGAATGGCATTTAGATTGGCAGAGGAAACTTGGCCATACCTTAAAGTTAGTTCAAATAGAACTTGAGAGGTAGAATATGTGTGATGTTCAGATCAATCACACTAAACCCTTTGATTATATGGATCACTACAAAATGTGGCAGGAGGACCAGATCGTCTTATTGGTTTCCTGAAGAACTTGCATGTGGGCCCAGAAGCAACAGTGAAAACCAAACATGGAACAACTGATTGGTTTAAGCTTGAGAAAACAGTGCCATAGGGCATTCTACTGTCTCCTTATATATGTAAATTGTGTGAAGAGTACATCACGAGAAATGCCAGGCCGGATAAATCAAAAGCTGGACTTAAGGTTGCTGGGAAAAAATGCAAACAATCTCAGATACACAGATGATACCACTCTGATGGCAGAAAGTGAACAATTAAGAAGCCTATTGATGAGGGTGAAAGGAGAGTGTAATGGCTTCCCTAGAGCTTATCACCAAAAATAAAAAAAAACGAAGATCTTGGCAACTAATCCTTTCACTTCCTCACAAATAGAGGGGGAAGAAATGGAAACAGTTCTAGATTTTATATCCTTGTACTCAAAGATCACTTCAGATGATGACTGTAACCATGAAATTAAAACACACACACACACACACACACACACACTTGCTCCTTGGAAGGAAGGCTATGGAAAATATGGAGAATATATTAAAAAGCAGAGAAATCACTAGGCCAACAGAGGTCCATATAGTCAAAGCTATGTTTTTGGTTTTTGGTTTTTTTTCCACAGTAATAATGTATGTCTAGTACATGTCTGAGGTCAGATTTAAACTCAGGAAGATGAGTCTTCTTGATTCTAGACCCAGAGCTCAATCGACTGCACCATGGATCTGCCCTCTATTTATATTAATTCTATGTCTAAGAAATATAACTCCCTACATTAAAGTCCCCCAATGCCTCACTATGGCATCCTGGTATTCCTAAGTTCTCATATGCTATGCCAATGGAGTTCATACTCTGACAGAATTCATTAACTTGGAGATCTAGTAAGTTCATGATGAGGAAGGAGGTATGTACTTCTTATGTGGGGAGGTACTCATTTATCATTAGATGTCAGGATGTCAGCTAATGACTTGTGAAGATCTTTTAATAACATGTGGGGAAATTATTCACTGTGTCTACTCTGAGCATCCATAGAGGGGATATCTACACTGATGAAATCCAAGATCTTTTTAGAAATTTACTCAATTAATAAACAAGCACATATAAAGGATTTTCTTGTACCAGATGCTTTTATATGCATTTTCCTTCAAATACCATTAAACCATATATTCATTAATTGCCTAATTGTGTAGGATCCTATGTGTACCAATGGGAAATATACAGAGTTTAGGTAAGATGAGATCCTGTCTACATAAAATTTATTCTGTAATGGAGGAACAAATGTAGATGACTGTGTGACCGAATATTTCATTCTATGCCTATTAGAGATATGCAAAGAAAAGGTCCTACAAGATTAAAGGAATAAAGTCATTATCATCCAGTGTATGACTGGCAAATAGTTAAAATGTGGCTACCTTCTTTAAGGCACAACTATTGCATAAGTTTATGCTTCTTTTGGTGCATATATACAACCCCCACAAAATCAAGTGATTGGGACTAGAACACAGATCTGTTTTTTTAATCTGTTCTTACGCATAATCATAATCTTAACCATACCTATTGAGGAACACGTGTGGGACTTTAATCACACACTGATTCTATAGACAGTTTCAATCTCTCTAGTCTATGTATACAATGGAAGGTATGGGTTTCTACATAATGACTACACTCACATAGCTGAAATTTTCTCAGTGTACTATGAGTAATCAATTGTAAAGGATACCATTACCATCAAAGTTCTTAAGGCAACTCCAGTAGGCTTCCCATTGCACAAACCTAGGCATTCCAATGATGACACATTCAACTCTTAAGCATGACCGTTCATGGTGTATTAAGGCAAAATATGTAATTTTGGCATCACAGATACTCATATGTTAAAGCTAACTCAGGAACAATCTATATATCATAAGTCTCACGTAAACCCTGATTGTGTTCTACCACTAATGAACATATTCTCTGGATTGACACAGAAACCTGGAAAGGAAATACATAAATGAAGAAAACCCATCTACTGAGAATAATGTATAGCTATGGAACTGTGAAGATTGGTGTTTTCTTTCTATTTCAGGAATTGTCCATAAAAGTCCCTTGAATAATATAATTTCGACATTGCAAAGAACCTGATTTACATCTGGTATGTAACCAACATGGAATACATTCCGTTCATATTTCGGATACATCTGAACTGTATAATTTCCTCCTATTAAAGTCCTTAGAGACTTTCTTGTGGCATCCAGTTGACTCTACTATTTTAACCTGAATTGATTCACACTGTGCTTGATTCACACATGACAGGGCTTCATATCCTACACAAACTAGTTGATCTACAGGATGACTTCTCTGATTCATAGTTTCTAAATTTTTCCTCTGTTCAGTGATCTTACTCATCAACAGCAACATCACTTTCAACTTCAAGCTTAGCAGACACTGTTCTGAAATGTGTTCTATTATCTTCCTTTGATTTCTAAATTCAAACTATTTGTCCTTTCTTTTAACAAGCCTGGCTTAATTTATAATTAATAACTGAATTCTTATCTTCTATCAAGGATTGGATAAATTACATAAGTCCTATAACCATAGAATGATTCCTGGGTCTACATTTACTCAGTTATTAAACTTAAAGTTATCCAATTTTTCATATACAACTTAATGAATAATACTGTGTATTTTCATTCTAGTATTCAAAAGCTTATCTCATTTATTAATGAGCAACTACTATCTCAGAACTCTGAGTCAAGAGTAATTACTTCTCTTAGAACTCTAAACAGACTTGTGTCCAAAACAAGAAAACTTTCACTCCATTACATTTCCATAGTATTATATAGGTTCATAGGATCATAGATTTACAGTTGAAAATGACCTTAATGGCCATGTGGTCCAACTCCATTTTGCAGATAAGGAAACTAAGGTTGAAACCAAGAGGACACTAAGAAGTGAAATGACTTATCCAGCGTCACACAGGCAGGATGTGGCAGAATTGGTATTTAAGTCCAATTTTCTGATTTGAAATATTGAGGCCTTTATACTTCTGAGAAAAGCAATGTTGCCTTTTAGGCAATTCAGTATTTGAGAAATCTAATGTGGTGAGGGAGTAAGGATTTATTTAGTAATGTACTATGTACTAGACAATGTACTAAACACTTTTAACAAATATTCTCACTTAATCCTTTCAAAAACCCTATGACTTAGGTGCTATTACGATTCACATTTTATAGTTGAAGAACTGAGCCAGACTGAGGTTAAGTAACTTGCCAGGGTCACAAGCCTAGCAAGTGTCTGAGACCAGATTTGTGTTCAGTTCATCTCAACTCCAATGTCATTTCTCTATCCACTGAGCTACCAGATTCCTCTGATCTGTCAGACTTCCAAGTTTGACACTCCTCTAAAAATAAAACAAAATACCACTTAGAATGGGAAAAAGGTGTCCCAATAGATTCTGTCCCATATTCCCTTACCATTACCCCACTACTTCTGTATCCATATTGCATAATTTCAATGAGTATGATGAGGTGACCCCATGTCACTACTATCTTTAGAAAATTAATTCTCTGACAACATAAAATAATCCAAAGCACAGAGCAATAATGCAAATAATAAATTGGGAATATCATATGCTTTTTTTTGCTTTTTTTTCTTGAGGCTTTAATTCTAAATATATCTGAAAGTAGGGAACAGCTGAGTTTGAAAGCTCCTGGGAGATTTGGAATGGGTTCTGTGGGGATTTCTGCACCAGACTTTACCAAATATTAGCTCTGTAAGAGCATCCTTTCCATCCTTTTTATTTTCCCTCAGATACACCAGCTATACACATTGGTAAATATTGCTCAGCCATGATGGAACAATAAAAGACAGTGAAAATATTATAATCAACAAGTGATGAATCTGCTATGGTGAGAGGGAATTTTGGCATCCCAGAAGTCATTGTTGTTGTTTTTCATTGAACAGATGTATTCAGAAAAAAACTAAATAACAGAATTTGGGCCTCTTCTTTAAGAGAAAGATAGCAAAAATCAGTTAGCATTCAACTTACTCAAATGTGTGTCCATTTCAAGTCTTCGCTCGAGGATTGTCCCCTATACCAATGTTATCATGATACCCCAAATGCTAATGTCCTCCCCGCAAAATATTTCAAAATTGTGTGTGAAAAAGGAGAGAGAGAGAGAAAGAAGAAGAAGGAGGAGGAGGAGGAGGAGAAGGAGAAGAAGAAGAAGAAGAAGAAGAAGAAGAAGAAGAAGAAGAAGAAGAAGAAGAAGAAGAAGAAGAAGAAGAAGAAGAAGAAGAAGAAGAAGAAGAAGAAGAAGAAAAGGAGGAGGAAGAGGAAACAGAAGGGAAGGGAGAAATTATGTACACAAAGAGATACTAGTAGATAAAATGTTTGTCATTTACTCATCTGCAGACAGGAATTAGCCCAATAGAATGTATGTCACTTGAGGGCAGGAGCTACTTCATTTTTGCTACACTTTCCTTGGCATAATGCCTGGTTTAAAGTAGGTACTTAATAACTGATTTTGAATAGATGAATGAATAAATTAATTAATTAATTTCAAATTAGGAAAGAGTCAAGGGGAAAAATATCCTAGAGAAGTGGAGGAGAGGTACAAGGTTAGGAACCTTTTCCATTGTTTTAATGGAGGTGATGATATAGTTGTGAGAGATGTGGGAAGCAGTTTAGGGGAAGGACAAAAGTGTCAGACAAGAAATTCAAAAGATATACATTTGAGTTCCAACACTAGCACTTTATTTTTAAATTAATTTATTTTAATCTTAAATACTAAAACTTAAAATAAGAAAACAAAAATATATTATAAACTCCTATATTAAAGCTTAAATACAAAATAAGAAAAGAAAAAAGTGTTGCCATGTGCATGGTAGAATGTAAGATGATTCAAAACGCACAGCAATACATTTCCATTTCAGGAAAGTCTATATAATAAATTCCACAAATTGTGTTCAAAGCTGACCATCTTTTCGTTGCTTCCTTGAAATTTTTCTTTTGTTCCCTGCTGTACACTTTTTACTTTCTTCTTTTTCCCCCTCTTCCTACTCCCCTACCCCAAGAAAGCTATAATTAAGCACGAATGTATCTATATATAGATACATACATTTATGCATGCATATACATTTACACATACATACACAAACACATATATACACAAAAACACACATATATGCATAGAAACATATACATACACTTATATACATATACTTAGATATGTATGATAATACTCATATATAGAAACACACATTCATATACATCTATGTAAGATCATACTGTACAAATTGTCCTCTGTTTCTCTGAAGGTGAACAATGTCTTCCTTTATAAATCCAAGTCTGTCCATATGTTCTCTAAATTCTCCAACTCATTGTTTCCTATAACACAACAATATTCCAAACTCATTCTGTCTGGTTATTTTAAATAGTATAAAACAATATTCAGTAATATGGCTGACATATAGTGTAGCTTCCCTTTTTTTCTCTTTTGATTAAATTCATTTTAGCTTTAATTTTGAGATTATGGTTACTACCCCTGATTTTTTCCCTAATAAATTCTACTTTTTATCTTTATTTTCTGTTTGTGTGTATCACCTATTGTCTCTCCTTCCTAACCCCTCTACTTTATTTCTACTCACTACCTTACCCTCCTTTACTTGCCTACCTCCCATCAAATATTCCTCCCTTATCCTCTCCCCCTACCCTGAAATCCTTCCATTACCCCCCCTACTTATCCCCTAAGTCATTTATTTCTTTCTGAATTTAGAAGACTTTTACACCCTCCTAGATAGTATCCTTCCCTCTGTAACCAATTCTTTATGTCAGGAGGGATTCACAATGACCAAACTTCCTCCTCCATCTAATCCCTGTGTCCATTCTTCCTTTCACACTTAATTATTATAAAGTACTTATTCTTTTTACCTTTTCCTAGATGGCTTACTTTTTAGAATCACATCATACTCAGGTCTACCCCAATATTTCTTTCGAAATACCTAATTACTAATAACAATCTTAGACATATTATTTAGATGTCCTCATAGAAAAATAAACAGTCTGTCCTGATTGGGCCCTTTGTAATTTGTCTTTGCTTACATTTATCTTGGCTCTTGTATGTCAAATGTTCTATTGATTTCAAAATTTTTTCCATCAAAATCCTGAAAGTCTGACCATTTGTAATATAATGCCAAAGAAAGGCAACTTCCCAAGGTTCAGAATACCAGCGTGGGGGCTCTCCATTTTATTCAGTGACAAACCAAGAACAGAGAAGATCAAAACATGACATCATTCCAAATACAGCATTTACTAAATGTGATTAAATAATCTCCAAGGACTACCCCACCCCAGGAACTTCCAATCATTCAATCAATTACAAAGTCCCTGTTCTAAATACTTCTCCACCCCTAGGCTATACCTTAATTAAGTCCACCACAAAGCCCCTCTTCTCAAATGGAGATTAGTTTCCAAACATAGGTAAAGTACCTTCATTAGTCAATCACAGAGCACAATAAGGTCAAAAGTTCCCCACCCCTGGATCACAATTGAATCTACCCCAGAGTTAAATCAAGTTTAAACACAGCACTTAATACCCAAATGGAGGTCTTTTCTTCATCTTGACAAGAGGCAAGTTCTCAGCAATCTTAGTTCCTGGGGAGACAAGGCTTAGCAAGGCCATAAGATACATTGCCAATCCCTTCATGAATTTATCCTCTGTCTGTAGAACAGTCCTAGAACCCCTGAACACATTAGCAAAGCCCTCTCCCAGGATTTCTGTAAACATACAACAAGAAAATCCTTCTTCAGGGCTTCTGAACCAACAGAAAGGTTCCCAGACCCCTGCAACAACAGCACTGTCCTTCACCAGTGGACAGTATTCACTCTGTCTGCAGGACAGTCTCCAGACCCCTGCAACAACAGCACTGTCCTTCACCAGTGGACAGTATTCACTCTGTCTGCAGGACAGTCTCCAGACCCCTGCAACAACAGCACTGTCCTTCACCAGTGGACAGTATTCACTCTCTGTCTGCAGGACAGTCTCAGGGCTTCTTAGTGAACAGCCAGGTTCCAGGACTTCTTCAACAAAAGGACTGTCTTTCACCAGTGGACAAATCTGGCAAAATAACATCAAAACAGACAGACAAAGTACCAGCAAAACAGCCATGTCTCCTCAGTCCTTGGCAGCTCAGGGGGCAGGTCTCAAAAGTCCAGGGCAATTCAAAGCGGCCACCAGCAATTCTCTTAGTCTCTCTCTCTCTCCACGAGGTGCTGCTTCCAAAAAGATCTTCCGCCTCTCTCTAGTGTCTCTCCAAATCTACATCACCAGCTCCTCCCAGTTCAGGACTTTCTTTTCACATCAACAAGTCCATCCCACAGGTGGGATTAACAAGCTCTGGGTTTTAACACAATCAATTTGAAAACCAAGCCAATACAGGGGAATCTTTAATTGCCATTACTATCACACCATTCATTAAGGATTATATTTAATGTGTCTAGGTATGATATTCTTGGCCATAACCCCAATTCTTTTGCTCTAAAGTATATAGCATTCCAAGACCTGTGGTCTTTTAGTGTAGCCCCTGCTAGGTCTTGTGTGATTCTAATTGTGGCCCGAATTTATTTAATTTTGTTTTGCTTTGTTTCTCATTGCTCATAATGCTTTCTCCTTCAGCTGAGGGTTTCAGAGTCTAATATGATATGCCTATAGGTTTTCTTCATAGGATCTCATTCATTTGGTGTTCAGTGAATTTTCCCAATTTCTATTTTCAACCCTTGTTCTAACACTTCAGGACAACTTTCTTTCTTTATTTAGCAACATTCTTTTTTTTATCATAGCTTTCAGGTAGTTTAGTTATTCTCATGTTTTCTCTTCTTTATCTATTCTCCAGATTAGCTGTTTTTCTCATGAGATATTTCACTTTCTATTTTTTTTTTCATTCTTTCCATTTTATTTTGTTATTCCTTGGTCTCTTGTAACTTTATTGGCTTCCCCTTGCCCAATTCTAATTTTAAAGGAGTCCTTTTCTTTTCTAAGTTTCTGGATCTCCCGTTCTAGTTGACTGGCTTTATTTTTATTTTTTTCCCTCTGTCTATCTCATTTGATTTTAAAAATCTTTTAAAAGTTCTTCTATGAATTCTTTTTAAGCAGGTGAATATTTAATGTTATTCTTTATGGTAGGAGAGGCCTTTTTGCTTCAATATCCTCTGAAGGGAAACACCAGTCTTATCTATTCCCATGGTAACCTTCTATGGTTGGGTCATTTCTCCTTAGGCCACACATTTTTTTTATTTATCGAACCTTATTACTGTAATCACCTCTAGTCCTGGGGTATGGGGGATGGTGTCTCTGGACTCAGATCCTCCTTCACTTCTCCCCTCTCATCTGGAGCAAAAATTGAGAGTTTCTCCCTCTTGTAATGGCCCCCAGCAAACAGTAGTACCACACCACTGCTTCTCAACTCACTAAACTGGTTCCTTCTTGTCCTGGGCCACATCTTGGCAGTACATCTTGGCCTGGTATCCCTTATCAGCAGAGGTCTCCTCAATCTTCCCCTGCTCATATGCCTGACTCCCCATACTCTCTGTGAGGAGAAAATTACTGCAGCTTAGGCCAAGGCTACCTCTCAGCCCAGTTAGCCCCAGGGTTCATACTTGCTGTTTCAGTGCAACTAGCCTGGAGGTGATTATACTTCACAGGGACCAAATTTTAGATCTTCTACAGTTGTCCCAGGAAAACCCCTCTTCTGCCTTAACTCATTTATTTTTTACCTTTTTAATTTCACCCCGAGGTGCTATTTTGTCTTATTTGTGCAGGAAATTTGGAGAACTTGGACTTTTCTGACCTACTCTGCCATCTTCCCAGAATCCTCTCCTCTAACACTTGTTCCAGTGTGTCCAATTAAGGAGGTTCAGGATTCAGATGAACAGAACACTCAGCACTTCAAAAGATGCAACATAGTTTATTTAGAATATAGATGAATGGGAAGAAAACCAGAGATAACAGAGTAAAAGGCTTAGGAATAGTAAGATAAGGGCAACTATGATTAATATGTATATACATACATACATACATACATGCATACATATATGTAATCATCCCTGATGTGGGGAAGCGCCAACACCTGGCCACACAAGCTGGGAAATCCCAGGTACAGCCACCAGCGTCCCTCTCGGGAGGATCCCAGGCAAGACATCCCCTCCATGGCTGAGATTCCAATTTGGGGTCTGAATCTTAGAGTTTAAATAGTGCTGAGAACAAAGAAGGCATCCTGACAGGTGTTTTTAGCAAGCATCATATCTTGTGTGAGGCCTGAGATGGAGGCCAGTCCCTCCAAGGCCCCCCCAAGAGCGATGTCTCCTTGGAATGGCTAGTTCCAGGAGTTGGGCCATCATCATATCTCTTCTCAAGGACCTGGCCAAGGTCCCAGGAGAGGAGCAGCCCTCATTCTCAGGATCCTCTGTGCCCAGACAGCTCAGGGCAATGGAAAGGTCCTATGGAGGTGGGGCCTTGCTTTGTATAATCTTATTCCTCGCAGAGGGGCTTCCCTTGCCCCTTCACAGTGGTATGTGAATTACTTAGAACAAACGATGCATTTGATATAGTTGTATTCTGTGACAGTTGTGGTCATGTGTGGTGTGAATGTGTGTCTAGGCTGACACAGAAATCTGACTTTCAAAGTATAATGAAACCTCTTTCAACTGATCAGTCTTCCAGCCTCCTCAATTACTGAGAGTCTGATTGTATAGGAGTGGCCCTTACAAAGCTAACTGCATATAAGAGAACACAGCAGAGTAGAAAGAATAAGAATTGGATAAATAACAATCAATAGCAGAGATTAGACTTAAGGATAAAAATTCAAATGCATCTTGGTAGCATCATTCTATCAGAGAAAATAGTGATTGAGTTTTGTGATGTTACCAAAGAGGTCAGTTTTCCTCCAGTATTGGAGATGTGACTGTGAAGTAATACTTTGTGAACCAAGTTAGTGAGAGAGGTGGCTCACACATTCAAAAAGAGTTTAATTGGAAAATGTTAAAATAATTTCACTTATGAAGAATAGTGTGCTTTCTGATGATGCAAATTAAATCATGTATTACTCTCTCTGCTGTATACACATCACTAACTTTGGAGGAATCATCGAAAGCTAAACAATGTAGTTTACTAGATATTAGTAGATGAAGGGAAAATTATGGTGACTCATTACCATTGCTGTTTATAACTTTATTCAAATTTTCCAGCAACAGTGATGTATAAACTTCAAATCTAAACAGGTTTTATATAAATTATAAAATGGCCACTGTCTTTCTTAAACTGAGTTTTTTTTTCCAACTGAGGCATATAAGATTGGCATTACTATTTTTTTCATCCAATCAAAAAGAATGTCTTTTTCCTTTAGACAGCTTAACATAGTCATACTCACCTTTTTAGATAGGGTGATTGATGCATACTTCTTTCTGATAATTATGATCATCCATATAAACTTACAAATATGAATTTTTTTTGTTTCCTCCTGGTTCCTTATACCTTAGTATGCTACTTTGACTAACTGATAGTGCTTGATAGCTCTAAGCTCTTCTAAAACACATATTCACCAGGACTGAGTTTATGCAAATATGGTGGAGATAATTTACTTTTAACTATAATCTATAGATGCCATTCATTTCCTAAGTCAATACAGCTGAGAAAACTCTGAACTGTTTTCAGAAGTCATAGTAAAATAGATATTCTGTTTTATGTTTTGGAGATGTTCATACCCACCTGTGGTTTACTTTTCTTGAATCAGGAAATTTAAGTGAGTTATTCAAATGAAAGTATAAAATGTGATTTTATGAAGAATTTTGTATGTGGAACTAAATTGATGCCATGGATGATGATAATGAAGAAGAAGAAGAAGAAGAAGAAGAAGAAGAAGAAGAAGAAGAAGAAGAAGAAGAAGAAGAAGAAGAAGAAGAAGAAGAAG
>NW_027186374.1:1062137-1066081 GCF_028583685.1 Petaurus breviceps papuanus | reverse complement strand
AGAAGAAGAAGAAGAAGAAGAAGAAGAAGAAGAAGAAGAAGAAGAAGTCTGACCATCACTAAATGAAAACCCGTTGATTTGGTTTCCTCCCTTTAGTCCTCTGATAGCTGAATATTTTATTTCAAGCTCTACATGTGTATCATTGCTTACTTTTTAATTCTATGGTTTTTAAGAATGGATATTACTCCAAGGAAAGATAAAAAAGGCATGACTCTTAAAAGAGCACTCTACAACAACGTTAGAGATGTTGCATCAATTCTTGGTGTGGGGAAGCCAAGTGTTTAAAGGACCATTAAACCCAAAATGAAAACAGGACCAATTGCACTGAAATGTCAAGGAAAAAGTAATAAAATAAAATAAAAGTCAATTTATACTGGATGAATTGCCCACATAGCGAATAGAAATCAGAGAAGTTATACTCATAAGGATATGGCACACAATACACAGAGTGAATATATCAAATGCACAGCCCTTCCTCCTATGGGAATTCCAGTATAACTGGGAGATGTAGTGTCTATGGAGGTAACTATAAAATACAAACTTGCATGCTAAGTATAATAGAGATTTGAAACTCATTGTTATGTGAGGTATGAGGGAGATAATTACCAAGGGGGAAGGTAAAAATATATAGATCGAGGAAAGCTTCCTGGAGGAAGGTGGCATGTTAAATTAGCCTTTATATGATGGATGGAAACTCAGTAGGTAAAAAAGTATGAGATCATAACAGGTGTAGGGAGCAGCATGAGGAAAAGTATGAAACCCAAAAGCCAAGTTTGAAGGTCAAATATCTCCCTAGCTAACTAGAATTTAATGTCGTTGGCATTGGGTGCAGGGTAGAGTAAGGGCCAAGAATAATGAGATATGGCTAGAATGAGTAGGGTGACACTGGGATGTGGAGAATCTCTAATTTTCTTTCTTTTGTTTTATTTTTCCTACTTACATGTAAAAATATTTCTTAACATTTAAAAAAATATTTTCAAATTTTCTCCTCTTCCCACCTCATTGAGAAGGGAAGCAATTTGATATGTTATATATGTGCAGCCATGCAAAATATATTTCTATATGTGTGAAAGAAAACATAAACTGCTCTACCCCCTGCCAAATAAAAAGAAAAACAAAGACTTTTTCCTCAAAATATTCTTTGATCTACATTCAGGCTCCATCAGTTCTTGCTCTGGAGATAGATAGTATTTTTCATCATCGAGTCCTTTGGGATTGCCTTGTATTATTGTGTTGCTGAGAATACCTGTTATTCACAGGTGATCATCATATAATATTGGTGTTACTGTGTGCAATATTTTCCTGCTTGGGCTCATTTCACTTTGCATCAGTTCATGAAAGTCTTTTAATATTTTTTCTCAGAGCATCTTGCTTATCATTTCTTACATTGCAAGAATATTTCATCATTACATCACAATTATATACCACAACTTGTACGATATCCAGTTGATGGACATCCCCTAAATTGCCAATTTCTTGCCACAAAAAAGTTCTTAAAACCATTTTTGTACATATAGATCTTTTTCCTTTTTGTTTTTATCTCTTTTGGAAATAAGCTTAGTAGTGCATTGCTGGATGAAAGAGTATGCATGGTTTTATTGCCTTTTGGATATAGTCTGAAATTGCTCAACAAAATGTTGAATTGATTCATAACTCAATCAACAATGCATGAGTATCTCAATGTTTCCAAATCTCCCCTTCAAAATATGGCATATTCTTTTTTTGTGGTCATATTTTTCAATCAGAGGGGGTGGAATGGTTCCTCAGAATGTTGTAAACTTTACATTTGTCTAATCAATAGTGATTTAGAGAATTTTGTTCACATTGCTAGGTATAACTTTGATTACTTTGTCTGAAAACTTTCTGCTCATATCTTTTGACCATTTATCAATTGGGAAATGGTTTATATTTTTTTATAAATTGGAATCAATTCTCTGTATATATATTTGGATGGGGGAAGGCAGGGCAATGGATGTTAAGTGTCTTGCCCAAGGTCACACAGCTAGTAAGTGTTAAGTGTCTGAGGCCAGATTTGAATTCAGGTCCTCCAAACTCCAGGGTTGGTGTTCTATTCACTACACCACTCAGCCACCCCTATTCTCTGTATATTTAAGAAATAGCTCTGATAAAGTTTCACTTTATCAGAGAAACTTGGTGTATTTCTTTTTCAATTATGATTACCAATTGTGTATTTTCCTCAACCTTATCCCCCTTGTAGATTCTTCTCTCACTCTCTTTTACCCTGTTCATCCTCAAATATATTTTGCTTCTGACTACCACCTCCCCCAATTTTCCTTCCCTTTTATCAGCACACCCCCTTCTCCCATTCCCTTCCCCATTTATGTTCTGTAGGGTAAGATGGATTTCTACACCCAACTAAGTGCACTTGTTATTCCCTCTTAGAACCAATTGTGAGGACAGTGAAGTTCAAGTGTTCTCTTCCCTACCTCTAATGCCAATCATGGCAGCACACATGAGGACTGATTCTGTGAATAATTTCATTTATTAATCATACAGTATAATGAACACTCTATTCAGCAATAAACTAAAGCCTAGCATTCATAACAATATCCTTAAACATATCAGATAGATAGATAGACAGACAGATAGAAAGACAGACAGGTAGATAGATAGATAGATGATAGATAGATAGATAGATAGATAGATAGATAGATAGATAGATAGATAGATAGAGTAAAGCCACATACAAGCAGATTTCCAGAGGACTGCTGCTGTGAACAGCTTTCAAGGTTCTGATTACATAGTATAGCAAACCCTCTGTTTATTCAATAACAAATCACAACAAAACGTTTACAGAAAATCAAGGTACAGCATTCAGAATGTTACAACTTATCACAGAAAATAAAAATGCAGCATTCACCATGTCACAACTCAACAACTTATCACTAAAATGGCCACATAATTTTCACCAAAGTGGTCGCACAGTTTTAAACAAAACACATTCATTTAGTTGATCACAAAATCCTTAATTCAATCACAAAGTACAAAAGTAAAAGTTCTCCACCCCTAGGTCACAATAAATCATAATCTTATGAGTCAGTACACAGTATCCAAGTAAAGTCTTCTTTCAACTTGACTTAAGGCTGGCTCTCAGCTTCCATGGTCCCAGCTCCAACTGTCACCTGTGGTCATAGGCAGGCATCTCCCAGTTTCTTGTCCAGCTCCTTGTTCTGTTCTTCATCCAGTTTCCATTCCATATTGGAGCTCACAGTGTTCAATCCACCTCAAGTCCTTCACAGTTCCTGTTTCTTGGAAGACAAAGCTTTACAGAGCCAAAATAATATTCATGCCCATTGCCAACACCATTACCAATTCACCATCTGCCTGTGAAATCAACTCAGACTCACCAGCAAGGTCTGAGAACTCAACACAAATCATCAACATAGAAATCAACAAAGATGCACAAAAAAGGTCCAAGAGGTCAGCCCAATTCATAAGTAAAGTCCCAGGACCTCAAGAACCCTCCTCCAGGATTTCTGTAAACATACAACCAGAAAATCCCCTTTCAGGGCTTCCAGTAAGGTCCCAGGGCATCTGTACAAACATCAACACAGACAGAGCAGACAAACAGATTGTTGGGATACCACAAGCTTTCTCCTTCTTGACTCTGCCACCACAAGAGTCTTTTGAATTCTGCTATTTCTAACCTGGGCCTCTCTTTATATCTAATCATTAGCTCTTCCCCTTCCTGTTGTAGGAGGACATGAGTTCTATGGTTCACAAGTTGTAGCGTTCACACATTCTGTTTCTTAACCGACTTGATACAAGCCTCAAAAGAACCTTGAACTGAAACAAGGTGTTAATTCAATATCTGAAACAAGATGTGAACTACTTCTGTGCTTGCCATTACAGATAGACACAGACAGACAGACAGACAGATAGATAGATAGATAGATAGATAGATAGATAGATAGATAGATAGA